>NW_028225593.1:0-271205 GCF_052327205.1 Somniosus microcephalus | reverse complement strand
TTCTCCTTCTTCTCTACTTCTTCTGATTCTACCCTCCAGACTTGACCTTTCTCCTTCTCCTTCTTCTACTCTTCTTCTGATTCACCCTCCAGACTTCACCTTTCTCCTTCTCCTTCTTCTGCTTCTTCTGCTTCACCCGTCCATGACTTCACCTTCTCCTTCTCCTTCTTCTACTTCTTCTGCTTCATCCCCCTGACATCACCTGCTCTCTTCTCCTTCTTCTGCTTCTTCTGATTCACCCTCCTAAACTTCACCTTCTCCTTCTCCTTCTTCTGCTTCCTCTGATTCACCCTCCTGACTTCACCATCTCCTTCTCCTTCTTCTGCTTCTTCTGATTCACCCCTCCAGACTTCACCTTCTCCTTCTCTTTCTTCTGCTTCTTCTGATTCACCCCTCCAGGCTTCACCTTCTCCTTCTCCTTCTTCTGATTCTTCTGATTCATCACCCTCCAGACTTCACCTTCTCCTTCTCCTTCTTCTGCTTCTTCTGATTCACCCTCCTGATTTCACCTTCTCCTTCTTCTTCTTCTACTTCTTCTGATTCACCCTCCTGACTTCACCTTCTCCTTCTCCTTCTTCTACTTCTTCTGCTTCACCCTCCAGACTTCACCTTCTCCTTCTCCTTCTTCTACTTCTTCTGATTCACGCCCTCCAGACTTGACCTTCTCCTTCTCCTTCTTCTACTTATTCTGATTCACCCTCCAGACTTTCACCTTCTCCTTCTCCTTCTTCTGCTTCTTCTGCTTCACCGTCCTGGACTTCACCTTCTCCTTCTCCTTCTTCTACTTCTTCTGCTTCATCCCGCTGACATCATCTGCTCCTTCTCCTTCTTCTGCTTCTTCTGATTCACCCTCCTAACTTCACCTTCTCCTTCTCCTTCTTCTGCTTCTTCTGATTCACCCCTCCTGACTTCACCTTCTCCTTCTCCTTCTTCTGCTTCTTCTGATTCACCCTCCAGACTTCACCTTCTCCTTCTCCTTCTTCTGCTTCTTCTGATTCACCCTCCCAGACTTCACCTTCTCCTTCTCCTTCTTCTGATTCTTCTGATTCACCCTCCAAACTTCACCTTCTCCTTCTCCTTCTTCTGCTTCTTCTGATTCACCCTCCTGACTTCACCTTCTCCTTCTCCTTCTTCTACTTCTTCTGATTCACCCTCCTGACTTCACCTTCTCCTTCTCCTTCTTCTACTTCTTCTGCTTCACCCTCCAGACTTCACCTTCTCCTTCTCCTTCTTCTGCTTCTTCTGATTCACCCTCTACCAGACTTCTCCTTCTCCTTCTCCTTCTTCTGCTTCTTCTGATTCACCCCTCCAGACTTCACCTTCTCCTTCTCCTTCTTCTGCTTCTTCTGATTCACCCTCCAGACTTCACCTTCTCCTTCTCCTTCTTCTACTTCTTCTGATTCACCCTCCAGACTTCACCTTCTCCATTTCCCTTCTTCTGCTTCTTCTGATTCCACCCTCCTAGACTTCACCTTCTCCTTCTCCTTCGTCTACTTCTTCTGATTCACTTCTGATTCACCCTCCAGACTACACCTTCTCCTTCTCCTTCTTCTACTTCTTCTGATTCACCCTCCAGACTTCATCTTCTCCTTCTCCTTCTTCTGTTTCTTCTGATTCACCGTCCAGACTTCACCTTCTCCTTCTCCTTCTTCTACTACTTCTGATTTACCCTCCAGACTTTACCTTCTCCTTCTCCTTCTTCTACTTCTTCTGATTCACCCTCCAGACTTCATCTTCTCCTTCTCCTTCTTCTGCTTCTTCTTATTCACCCTCCAGACTTCACCTTCTCCTTCTCCTTCTTCTGCTTCTTCTGATTCACCCTCCAGACTTCACCTTCTCCTTCTCCTTCTTCTACTTCTTCTGATTCACCCTCCAGACTTCACCTTCTCCTTCTCCTTCTTCTACTTCTTCTGATTCACCCTCCAGTCTTCACCTTCTCCTTCTCCTTCTTCTGTTTCTTCTGCTTCACCCAACAGACTTCACCTTCTCCTTCTCTTTCTTCTGCTTCTTCTGATTCACCCTCCAGACTTCACCTTCTCCTTCTCCTTCTTCTGATTCTTCTGATTCACCCGCCAGACTTCACCTTCTCCTTCTCCTTCTTCTGCTTCTTCTGATTCACCCTCCTGACTTCACCTTCTCCTTCTCCTTCTTCTACTTCTTCTGCTTCACCCTCCAGACTTCACCTTCTCCTTCTCCTTCTTCTACTTCTTCTGATTCACCCTCCAGACTTCATCTTCTCCTTCTCCTTCTTCTGCTTCTTCTGATTCACCCTCCAGACTTCACCTTCTCCTTCTCCTTATTCTGCTTCTTCTGATTCACCCTCCAGACTTCACCTTCTCCTTCTCCTTATTCTGCTTCTTCTGATTCACCCTCCAGACTTCACCTTCTCCTTCTCCTTCCTCTGCTTCTTCTGATTCACCCTCCAGACTTCACCTTCTCCTTCTCCTTCTTCTGATTCTTCTGATTCACCCTCCAGACTTCACCTTCTCCTTCTCCTTCTTCTGCTTCTTCTGATTCACCCTCCTGACTTCACCTTCTCCTTCTCCTTCTTCTACTTCTTCTGATTCACCCTCCTGACTTCACCTTCTCCTTCTCCTTCTTCTACTTCTTCTGCTTCACCCTCCAAACTTCACCTTCTCCTTCTCCTTCTTCTACTTCTTCTGATTAACCCTCCAGACTTCACCTTCTCCTTCTCCTTCTTCTGCTTCTTCTGATTCACCCTCCAGACTTCACCTTCTCCTTCTCCTTATTCTGCTTCTTCTGATTCACCCTCCAGACTTCACCTTCTCCTTCTCCTTCTTCTGCTTCTTCTGATTCACACTCCAGACTTCACCTTCTCCTTCTCCTTCTTCTACTTCTTCTGATTCACCCTCCAGACTTCACCTTCTCCTTCTCTTTCTTCTGCTTCTTCTGATTCACCCTCCAGACTTCACCTTCTCCTTCTCCTTCTTCTGATTCTTCTGATTCACCCTCCAGACTTCACCTTCTTCTTCTCCTTCTTCTGCTTCTTCTGATTCACCCTCCTGACTTCACCTTCTCCTTCTCCTTCTTCTACTTCTTCTGATTCACCCTCCTGACCTCACCTTCTCCTTCTCCTTCTTCCACTTCTTCTGCTTCACCCTCCAGACTTCACCTTCTCCTTCTCCTTCTTCTACTTCTTCTGATTCACCCTCCAGACTTGACCTTCTCCTTCTCCTTCTTCTACTTCTTCTGATTCACGCTCCAGACTTCACCTTCTCCTTCTCCTTCTTCTGCTTCTTCTGATTCACCCTCAGACTTCACCTTCTCCTTCTCCTTATTCTGCTTCTTCTGATTCACCCTCCAGACTTCACCTTCTCCTTCTCCTTCTTCTACTTCTTCTGATTCACCCTCCAGACTTCACCTTCTCCTTCTCCTTCTTCTGCTTCTTCTGCTTCACCGTTCTGACTTCACCTTCTCCTTCTCCTTCTTCTACTTCTTCTGCTTCATCCCGCTGACATCACCTGCTCCTTCTCCTTCTTCTGCTTCTTCTGATACACCCTCCTAACTTCACCTTCTCCTTCTCCTTCTTCTGCTTCTTCTGATTCACCCTCCTGACTTCACCTTCTCCTTCTCCTTCTTCTGCTTCTTCTGATTCAGCCTCCAGACTTCACCTTCTCCTTCTCCTTCTTCTGCTTCTTCTGATTCACCCTCCAGACTTCACCTTCTCCTTCTCCTTCTTCTGATTCTTCTGATTCACCCTCCAGACTTCACCTTCTCCTTCTCCTTCTTCAGCTTCTTCTGATTCACCCTCCTGACTTCACCTTCTCCTTCTCCTTCTTCTACTTCTTCTGATTCACCCTCCTGACTTCACCTTCTCCTTCTCCTTCTTCTACTTCTTCTGCTTCACCCTCCAGACTTCACCTTCTCCTTCTCCTTCTTCTGCTTCTTCTGATTCACCCTCCAGACTTCTCCTTCTCCTTCTCCTTCTTCTGCTTCTTCTGATTCACCCTCCAGACTTCACCTTCTCCTTCTCCTTCTTCTGCTTCTTCTGATTCACCCTCCAGACTTCACCTTCTCCTTCTCCTTCTTCTACTTCTTCTGATTCACCCTCCAGACTTCACCTTCTCCATTTCCTTCTTCTGCTTCTTCTGATTCACCCTCCAGACTTCACCTTCTCCTTCTCCTTCGTCTACTTCTTCTGATTCACCCTCCAGACTACACCTTCTCCTTCTCCTTCTTCTACTTCTTCTGATTCACCCTCCAGACTTCACCTTCTCCTTCTCCTTCTTCTGTTTCTTCTGATTCACCGTCCAGACTTCACCTTCTACTTCTCCTTCTTCTACTACTTCTGATTCACCCTCCAGACTTTACCTTCTCCTTCTCCTTCTTCTACTTCTTCTGATTCACCCTCCAGACTTCATCTTCTCCTTCTCCTTCTTCTGCTTCTTCTGATTCACCCTCCAGACTTCACCTTCTACTTCTCCTTCTTCTGCTTCTTCTGATTCACCCTCCAGACTTCACCTTCTCCTTCTCCTTCTTCTACTTCTTCTGATTCACCCTCCAGACTTCACCTTCTCCTTCTCCTTTTTCTACTTCTTCTGATTCACCCTCCAGTCTTCACCTTCTCCTTCTCCTTCTTCTGTTTCTTCTGCTTCACCCTCCAGACTTCACCTTCTCCTTCTCTTTCTTCTGCTTCTTCTGATTCACCCTCCAGACTTCACCTTCTCCTTCTCCTTCTTCTGATTCTTCTGATTCACCCTCCAGACTTCACCTTCTCCTTCTCCTTCTTCTGCTTCTTCTGATTCACCCTCCTGACTTCACCTTCTCCTTCTCCTTCTTCTACTTCTTCTGCTTCACCCTCCAGACTTCACCTTCTCCTTCTCCTTCTTCTACTTCTTCTGATTCACCCTCCAGACTTCATCTTCTCCTTCTCCTTCTTCTGCTTCTTCTGATTCACCCTCCAGACTTCACCTTCTCCTTCTCCTTATTCTGCTTCTTCTGACTCACCCTCCAGACTTCACCTTCTCCTTCTCCTTATTCTGCTTCTTCTGATTCACCCTCCAGACTTCACCTTCTCCTTCTCCTTCCTCTGCTTCTTCTGATTCACCCTCCAGACTTCACCTTCTCCTTCTCCTGATTCTTCTGATTCACCCTCCAGACTTCACCTTCTCCTTCTCCTTCTTCTGCTTCTTCTGATTCACCCTCCTGACTTCACCTTCTCCTTCTCCTTCTTCTACTTCTTCTGATTCACCCTCCTGACTTCACCTTCTCCTTCTCCTTCTTCTACTTCTTCTGCTTCACCCTCCAAACTTCACCTTCTCCTTCTCCTTCTTCTATTTCTTCTGATTCACCCTCCAGACTTCACCTTCTCCTTCTCCTTCTTCTGCTTCTTCTGATTCACCCTCCAGACTTCACCTTCTCCTTCTCCTTATTCTGCTTCTTCTGATTCACCCTCCAGACTTCACCTTCTCCTTCTCCTTCTTCTGCTTCTTCTGATTCACACTCCAGACTTCACCTTCTCCTTCTCCTTCTTCTACTTCTTCTGATTCACCCTCCAGACTTCACCTTCTCCTTCTCTTTCTTCTGCTTCTTCTGATTCACCCTCCAGACTTCACCTTCTCCTTCTCCTTCTTCTGATTCTTCTGATTCACCCTCCAGACTTCACCTTCTTCTTCTCCTTCTTCTGCTTCTTCTGATTCACCCTCCTGACTTCACCTTCTCCTTCTCCTTCTTCTACTTCTTCTCATTCACCCTCCTGACTTCACCTTCTCCTTCTCCTTCTTCTACTTCTTCTGCTTCACCCTCCAGACTTCACCTTCTCCTTCTCCTTCTTCTACTTCTTCTGATTCACCCTCCAGACTTGACCTTCTCCTTCTCCTTCTTCTACTTCTTCTGATTCACCCTCCAGACTTCACCTTCTCCTTCTCCTTCTTCTGCTTCTTCTGCTTCACCGTCCTGACTTCACCTTCTCCTTCTCCTTCTTCTACTTCTTCTGCTTCATCCCCCTGACATCACCTGCTCCTTCTCCTTCTTCTGCTTCTTCTGATTCACCCTCCTAACTTCACCTTCTCCTTCTCCTTCTTCTGCTTCTTCTGATTCACCCTCCTGACTTCACCTTCTCCTTCTCCTTCTTCTGCTTCTTCTGATTCACCCTCCAGACTTCACCTTCTCCTTCTCCTTCTTCTGCTTCTTCTGATTCACCCTCCAGACTTCACCTTCTCCTTCTCCTTCTTCTGCTTCTTCTGATTCACCCTCCAGACCTCACCTTCTCCTTCTCCTTCTTCTACTTCTTCTGATTCACCCTCCAGACTTCATCTTCTCCTTCTCCTTCTTCTGCTTCTTCTGATTCACCCTCCAGACTTCACCTTCTCCTTCTCCTTCTTCTGCTTCTTCTGATTCACACTCCAGACATCACCTTCACCTTCTCCTTCTTCTACTTCTTCTGATTCACCCTCCAGACTTCACCTTCTCCTTCTCCTTCTTCTACTTCTTCTGATTCACCCTCCAGTCTTCACCTTCTCCTTCTCCTTCTTCTGTTTCTTCTGCTTCACCCTCCAGACTTCACCTTCTCCTTCTCTTTCTTCTGCTTCTTCTGATTCACCCTCCAGACTTCACCTTCTCCTTCTCCTTCTTCTGATTCTTCTGATTCACCCTCCAGACTTCACCTTCTCCTTCTCCTTCTTCTGCTTCTTCTGATTCACCCTCCTGACTTCACCTTCTCCTTCTCCTTCTTCTACTTCTTCTGATTCACCCTCCTGACTTCACCTTCTCCTTCTCCTTCTTCTACTTCTTCTGCTTCACCCTCCAGACTTCACCTTCTCCTTCTCCTTCTTCTACTTCTTCTGATTCACCCTTCAGACTTCACCTTCTCCTTCTCCTTTTTCTGCTTCTTCTTATTCACCCTCCAGACTTCACATTCTCCTTCTCCTTATTCTGCTTCTTCTGATTCACCCTCCAGACTTCACCTTCTCCTTCTCCTTCTTCTGCTTCTTCTGATTCACCCTCCTGACTTCACCTTCTCCTTCTCCTTCTTCTACTTCTTCTGATTCACCCTCCTGACTTCACCTTCTCCTTCTCCTTCTTCTACTTCTTCTGCTTCACCCTCCAGACTTCACCTTCTCCTTCTCCTTCTTCTACTTCTTCTGATTCACCCTCCAGACTTGACCTTCTCCTTCTCCTTCTTCTACTTATTCTGATTCACCCTCCAGACTTCACATTCTCCTTCTCCTTCTTCAGCTTCTTCTGCTTCACCGTCCTGACTTCACCTTCTCCTTCTCCTTCTTCTCCTTCTTCTGCTTCATCCCGCTGACATCACCTGCTCCTTCTCCTTCTTCTGCTTCTTCTGATTCACCCTCCTAACTTCACCTTCTCCTTCTCCTTCTTCTGCTTCTTCTGATTCACCCTCCTGACTTCACCTTCTCCTTCTCCTTCTTCTGCTTCTTCTGATTCACCCTCCAGACTTCACCTTCTCCTTCTCCTTCTTCGGTTTCTTCTGATTCACCCTCCAGACTTCACTTTCTCCTTCTCCTTCTTCTGATTCTTCTGATTCACCCTCCAGACTTCACCTTCTCCTTCTCCTTCTTCTGCTTCTTCTGAATCACCCTCCTGACTTCACCTTCTCCTTCTCCTTCTTCTACTTCTTCTGATTCACCCTCCTGACTTCACCTTCTCCTTCTCCTTCTTCTACTTCTTCTGCTTCACCCTCCAGACTTCACCTTCTCCTTCTCCTTCTTCTGCTTCTTCTGATTCACCCTCCAGACTTCTCCTTCTCCTTCTCCTTCTTCTGCTTCTTCTGATTCACCCTCCAGACTTCACCTTCTCCTTCTCCTTCTTCTGCTTCTTCTGATTCACCCTCCAGACTTCACCTTCTCCTTCTCCTTCTTCTACTTCTTCTGATTCACCCTCCAGACTTCACCTTCTCCATTTCCTTCTTCTGCTTCTTCTGATTCACCCTCCAGACTTCACCTTCTCCTTCTCCTTCGTCTACTTCTTCTGATTCACCCTCCAGACTACACCTTCTCCTTCTCCTTCTTCTACTTCTTCTGATTCACCCTCCAGACTTCACCTTCTCCTTCTCCTTCTTCTGTTTCTTCTGATTCACCGTCCAGACTTCACCTTCTCCTTCTCCTTCTTCTACTACTTCTGATTCACCCTCCAGACTTCACCTTCTCCTTCTCCTTCTTCCACTTCTTCTGATTCACCCTCCGGACTTCATCTTCTCCTTCTCCTTCTTCTGCTTCTTCTGATTCACCCTCCAGACTTCACCTTCTCCTTCTCCTTCTTCTGCTTCTTCTGATTCACCCTCCAGACTTCACCTTCTCCTTCTCCTTCTTCTACTTCTTCTGATTCACCCTCCAGACTTCACCTTCTCCTTCTCCTTCTTCTACTTCTTCTGATTCACCCTCCAGTCTTCACCTTCTCCTTCTCCTTCTTCTGTTTCTTCTGCTTCACCCTCCAGACTTCACCTTCTCCTTCTCTTTCTTCTGCTTCTTCTGATTCACCCTCCAGACTTCACCTTCTCCTTCTCCTTCTTCTGATTCTTCTGATTCACCCTCCAGACTTCACCTTCTCCTTCTCCTTCTTCTGCTTCTTCTGATTCACCCTCCTGACTTCACCTTCTCCTTCTCCTTCTTCTACTTCTTCTGATTCACCCTCCTGACTTCACCTTCTCCTTCTCCTTCTTCTACTTCTTCTGCTTCACCCTCCAGACTTCACCTTCTCCTTCTCCTTCTTCTACTTCTTCTGCTTCACCCTCCAGACTTCATCTTCTCCTTCTCCTTCTTCTGCTTCTTCTGATTCACCCTCCAGACTTCACCTTCTCCTTCTCCTTATTCTGCTTCTTCTGATTCACCCTCCAGACTTCACCTTCTCCTTCTCCTTCCTCTGCTTCTTCTGATTCACCCTCCAGACTTCACCTTCTCCTTCTCCTTCTTCTGATTCTTCTGATTCACCCTCCAGACTTCACCTTCTCCTTCTCCTACTTCTGCTTCTTCTGATTCACCCTCCTGACTTCACCTTCTCCTTCTCCTTCTTCTACTTCTTCTGATTCACCCTCCTGACTTCACCTTCTCCTTCTCCTTCTTCTACTTCTTCTGCTTCACCCTCCAGACTTCACCTTCTCCTTCTCCTTCTTCTACTTCTTCTGATTCACCCTCCAGACTTCACCTTCTCCTTCTCCTTCTTCTGCTTCTTCTGATTCACCCTCCAGACTTCACCTTCTCCTTCTCCTTATTCTGCTTCTTCTGATTCACCCTCCAGACTTCACCTTCTCCTTCTCCTTCTTCTGCTTCTTCTGATTCACACTCCAGACTTCACCTTCTCCTTCTCCTTCTTCTACTTCTTCTGATTCACCCTCCAGACTTCACCTTCTCCTTCTCTTTCTTCTGCTTCTTCTGATTCACCCTCCAGACTTCACCTTCTCCTTCTCCTTCTTCTGATTCTTCTGATTCACCCTCCAGACTTCACCTTCTTCTTCTCCTTCTTCTGCTTCTTCTGATTCACCCTCCTGACTTCACATTCTCCTTCTCGTTCTTCTACTTCTTCTGATTCACCCTCCTGACTTCACCTTCTCCTTCTCCTTCTTCTACTTCTTCTGCTTCACCCTCCAGACTTCACCTTCTCCTTCTCCTTCTTCTACTTCTTCTGATTCACCCTCCAGACTTGACCTTCTCCTTCTCCTTCTTCTACTTCTTCTGATTCACCCTCCAGACTTCACCTTCCCCTTCTCCTTCTTCTGCTTCTTCTGCTTCACCGTCCTGACTTCACCTTCTCCTTCTCCTTCTTCTACTTCTTCTGCTTCATCCCCCTGACATCACCTGCTCCTTCTCCTTCTTCTGCTTCTTCTGATTCACCCTCCTAACTTCACCTTCTCCTTCTCCTTCTTCTGCTTCTTCTGATTCACCCTCCTGACTTCACCTTCTACTTCTCCTTCTTCTGCTTCTTCTGATTCACCCTCCAGACATCACCTTCTCCTTCTCCTTCTTCTGCTTCTTCTGATTCACCCTCCAGACTTCACCTTCTCCTTCTCCTTCTTCTGCTTCTTCTGATTCACCCTCCAGACCTCACCTTCTCCTTCTCCTTCTTCTACTTCTTCTGATTCACCCTCCAGACTTCATCTTCTCCTTCTCCTTCTTCTGCTTCTTCTGATTCACCCTCCAGACTTCACCTTCTCCTTCTCCTTCTTCTGCTTCTTCTGATTCACCCTCCAGACTTCACCTTCTCCTTCTCCTTCTTCTACTTCTTCTGATTCACCCTCCAGACTTCACCTTCTCCATTTCCTTCTTCTGCTTCTTCTGATTCACCCTCCAGACTTCACCTTCTCCTTCTCCTTCGTCTACTTCTTCTGATTCACCCTCCAGACTACACCTTCTCCTTCTCCTTCTTCTACTTCTTCTGATTCACCCTCCAGACTTCACCTTCTCCTTCTCCTTCTTCTGTTTCTTCTGATTCACCGTCCAGACTTCACCTTCTCCTTCTCCTTCTTCTACTACTTCTGATTCACCCTCGAGACTTCACCTTCTCCTTCTCCTTCTTCCACTTCTTCTGATTCACCCTCCAGACTTCATCTTCTCCTTCTCCTTCTTCTGCTTCTTCTGATTCACCCTCCAGACTTCACCTTCTCCTTCTCCTTCTTCTGCTTCTTCTGATTCACCCTCCAGACTTCACCTTCTCCTTCTCATTCTTCTACTTCTTCTGATTCACCCTCCAGACTTCACCTTCTCCTTCTCCTTCTTCTACTTCTTCTGATTCACCCTCCAGTCTTCACCTTCTCCTTCTCCTTCTTCTGTTTCTTCTGCTTCACCCTCCAGACTTCACCTTCTCCTTCTCTTTCTTCTGCTTCTTCTGATTCACCCTCCAGACTTCACGTTCTCCTTCTCCTTCTTCTGATTCTTCTGATTCACCCTCCAGACTTCACCTTCTCCTTCTCCTTCTTCTGCTTCTTCTGATTCACCCTCCTGACTTCACCTTCTCCTTCTCCTTCTTCTACTTCTTCTGATTCACCCTCCTGACTTCACCTTCTCCTTCTCCTTCTTCTACTTCTTCTGCTTCACCCTCCAGACTTCACCTTCTCCTTCTCCTTCTTCTACTTCTTCTGCTTCACCCTCCAGACTTCATCTTCTCCTTCTCCTTCTTCTGCTTCTTCTGATTCACCCTCCAGACTTCACCTTCTCCTTCTCCTTATTCTGCTTCTTCTGATTCACCCTCCAGACTTCACCTTCTCCTTCTCCTTATTCTGCTTCTTCTGATTCACCCTCCAGACTTCACCTTCTCCTTCTCCTTCCTCTGCTTCTTCTGATTCACCCTCCAGACTTCACCTTCTCCTTCTCCTTCTTCTGATTCTTCTGATTCACCCTCCAGACTTCACCTTCTCCTTCTCCTTCTTCTGCTTCTTCTGATTCACCCTCCTGACTTCACCTTCTCCTTCTCCTTCTTCTACTTCTTCTGATTCACCCTCCTGACTTCACCTTCTCCTTCTCCTTCTTCTACTTCTTCTGCTTCACCCTCCAGACTTCACCTTCTCCTTCTCCTTCTTCTACTTCTTCTGATTCACCCTCCAGACTTCACCTTCTCCTTCTCCTTCTTCTGCTTCTTCTGATTCACCCTCCAGACTTCACCTTCTCCTTCTCCTTATTCTGCTTCTTCTGATTCACGCTCCAGACTTCACCTTCTCCTTCTCCTTCTTCTGCTTCTTCTGATTCACCCTCCAGACTTCACCTTCTCCTTCTCCTTCTTCTGATTCTTCTGATTCACCCTCCAGACTTCACCTTCTTCTTCTCCTTCTTCTGCTTCTTCTGATTCACCCTCCTGACTTCACATTCTCCTTCTCGTTTTTCTACTTCTTCTGATTCACCCTCCTGACTTCACCTTCTCCTTCTCCTTCTTCTACTTCTTCTGCTTCACCCTCCAGACTTCACCTTCTCCTTCTCCTTCTTCTACTTCTTCTGATTCACCCTCAAGACTTGACCTTCTCCTTCTCCTTCTTCTACTTCTTCTGATTCACCCTCCAGACTTCACCTTCTGCTTCTCCTTCTTCTGCTTCTTCTGCTTCACCGTCCTGACTTCACCTTCTCCTTCTCCTTCTTCTACTTCTTCTGCTTCATCCCCCTGACATCACCTGCTCCTTCTCCTTCTTCTGCTTCTTCTGATTCACCCTCCTAACTTCACCTTCTCCTTCTCCTTCTTCTGCTTCTTCTGATTCACCCTCCTGACTTCACCTTCTCCTTCTCCTTCTTCTGCTTCTTCTGATTCACCCTCCAGACATCACCTTCTCCTTCTCCTTCTTCTGCTTCTTCTGATTCACCCTCCAGACTTCACCTTCTCCTTCTCCTTCTTCTGCTTCTTCTGATTCACCCTCCAGACCTCACCTTCTCCTTCTCCTTCTTCTACTTCTTCTGATACACCCTCCAGACTTCATCTTCTCCTTCTCCTTCTTCTGCTTCTTCTGATTCACCCTCCAGACTTCACCTTCTCCTTCTCCTTCTTCTGCTTCTTCTGATTCACCCTCCAGACTTCACCTTCTCCTTCTCCTTCTTCTACTTCTTCTGATTCACCCTCCAGACTTCACCTTCTCCTTCTCCTTCTTCTACTTCTTCTGATTCACCCTCCAGTCTTCACCTTCTCCTTCTCCTTCTTCTGTTTCTTCTGCTTCACCCTCCAGACTTCACCTTCTCCTTCTCTTTCTTCTGCTTCTTCTGATTCACCCTCCAGACTTCACCTTCTCCTTCTCCTTCTTCTGATTCTTCTGATTCACCCTCCAGACTTCACCTTCTCCTTCTCCTTCTTCTGCTTCTTATGATTCACCCTCCTGACTTCATCTTCTCCTTCTCCTTCTTCTACTTCTTCTGATTCACCCTCCTGACTTCACCTTCTCATTCTCCTTCTTCTACTTCTTCTGCTTCACCCTCCAGACTTCACCTTCTCCTTCTCCTTCTTCTACTTCTTCTGATTCACCCTTCAGACTTCACCTTCTCCTTCTCCTTTTTCTGCTTCTTCTGATTCACCCTCCAGACTTCACCTTCTCCTTCTCCTTATTCTGCTTCTTCTGATTCACCCTCCAGACTTCACCTTCTCCTTCTCCTTCTTCTGCTTCTTCTGATTCACCCTCCAGACTTCACCTTCTCCTTCTCCTTCTTCTGCTTCTTCTGATTCACCCTCCAGACTTCACCTTCTCCTTCTCCTTCGTCTACTTCTTCTGATTCACCCTCCAGACTACACCTTCTCCTTCTCCTTCTTCTACTTCTTCTGATTCACCCTCCAGACTTCACCTTCTCCTTCTCCTTCTTCTGTTTCTTCTGATTCACCGTCCAGACTTCACCTTCTCCTTCTCCTTCTTCTACTACTTCTGATTCACCCTCCAGACTTCACTTTCTCCTTCTCCTTCTTCTACTTCTTCTGATTCACCCTCCAGACTTCATCTTCTCCTTCTCCTTCTTCTGCTTCTTCTGATTCACCCTCCAGACTTCACCTTCTCCTTCTCCTTCTTCTGCTTCTTCTGATTCACCCTCCAGACTTCACCTTCTCCTTCTCCTTCTTCTACTTCTTCTGATTCACCCTCCAGACTTCACCTTCTCCTTCTCCTTCTTCTACTTCTTCTGATTCACCCTCCAGTCTTCACCTTCTCCTTCTCCTTCTTCTGTTTCTTCTGCTTCACCCTCCAGACTTCACCTTCTCCTTCTCTTTCTTCTGCTTCTTCTGATTCACCCTCCAGACTTCACCTTCTACTTCTCCTTCTTCTGATTCTTCTGATTCACCCTCCAGACTTCACCTTCTCCTTCTCCTTCTTCTGCTTCTTCTGATTCACCCTCCTGACTTCACCTTCTCCTTCTTCTTCTTCTACTTCTTCTGATTCACACTCCTGAATTCACCTTCTCCTTCTCCTTCTTCTACTTCTTCTGCTTCACCCTCCAGACTTCACCTTCTCCTTCTCCTTCTTCTACTTCTTCTGATTCACCCTCCAGACTTCATCTTCTCCTTCTCCTTCTTCTGCTTCTTCTGATTCACCCTCCAGACTTCACCTTCTCCTTCTCCTTATTCTGCTTCTTCTGATTCACCCTCCAGACTTCACCTTCTCCTTCTCCTTATTCTGCTTCTTCTGATTCACCCTCCAGACTTCACCTTCTCCTTCTCCTTCCTCTGCTTCTTCTGATTCACCCTCCAGACGTCACCTTCTCCTTCTCCTTCTTCTGATTCTTCTGATTCACCCTCCAGACTTCACCTTCTCCTTCTCCTTCTTCTGCTTCTTCTGATTCACCCTCCTGACTTCACCTTCTCCTTCTCCTTCTTCTACTTCTTCTGATTCCCCCTCCTGACTTCACCTTCTCCTTCTCCTTCTTCTACTTCTTCTGCTTCACCCTCCAGACTTCACCTTCTCCTTCTCCTTCTTCTACTTCTTCTGATTCACCCTCCAGACTTCACCTTCTCCTTCTCCTTCTTCTGCTTCTTCTGATTCACCCTCCAGACTTCACCTTCTCCTTCTCCTTATTCTGCTTCTTCTGATTCACCCTCCAGACTTCACCTTCTCCTTCTCCTTCTTCTGCTTCTTCTGATTCACCCTCCAGACTTCACCTTCTCCTTCTCCTTCTTCTGCTTCTTCTGATTCACCCTCCAGACTTCACCTTCTCCTTCTCCTTCGTCTACTTCTTCTGATTCACCCTCCAGACTACACCTTCTCCTTCTCCTTCTTCTACTTCTTCTGATTCACCCTCCAGACTTCACCTTCTCCTTCTCCTTCTTCTGTTTCTTCTGATTCACCGTCCAGACTTCACCTTCTCCTTCTCCTTCTTCTACTACTTCTGATTCACCCTCCAGACTTCACTTTCTCCTTCTCCTTCTTCTACTTCTTCTGATTCACCCTCCAGACTTCATCTTCTCCTTCTCCTTCTTCTGCTTCTTCTGATTCACCCTCCAGACTTCACCTTCTCCTTCTCCTTCTTCTGCTTCTTCTGATTCACCCTCCAGACTTCACCTTCTCCTTCTCCTTCTTCTACTTCTTCTGATTCACCCTCCAGACTTCACCTTCTCCTTCTCCTTCTTCTACTTCTTCTGATTCACCCTCCAGTCTTCACCTTCTCCTTCTCCTTCTTCTGTTTCTTCTGCTTCACCCTCCAGACTTCACCTTCTCCTTCTCTTTCTTCTGCTTCTTCTGATTCACCCTCCAGACTTCACCTTCTACTTCTCCTTCTTCTGATTCTTCTGATTCACCCTCCAGACTTCACCTTCTCCTTCTCCTTCTTCTGCTTCTTCTGATTCACCCTCCTGACTTCACCTTCTCCTTCTTCTTCTTCTACTTCTTCTGATTCACACTCCTGAATTCACCTTCTCCTTCTCCTTCTTCTACTTCTTCTGCTTCACCCTCCAGACTTCACCTTCTCCTTCTCCTTCTTCTACTTCTTCTGATTCACCCTCCAGACTTCATCTTCTCCTTCTCCTTCTTCTGCTTCTTCTGATTCACCCTCCAGACTTCACCTTCTCCTTCTCCTTATTCTGCTTCTTCTGATTCACCCTCCAGACTTCACCTTCTCCTTCTCCTTATTCTGCTTCTTCTGATTCACCCTCCAGACTTCACCTTCTCCTTCTCCTTCCTCTGCTTCTTCTGATTCACCCTCCAGACGTCACCTTCTCCTTCTCCTTCTTCTGATTCTTCTGATTCACCCTCCAGACTTCACCTTCTCCTTCTCCTTCTTCTGCTTCTTCTGATTCACCCTCCTGACTTCACCTTCTCCTTCTCCTTCTTCTACTTCTTCTGATTCCCCCTCCTGACTTCACCTTCTCCTTCTCCTTCTTCTACTTCTTCTGCTTCACCCTCCAGACTTCACCTTCTCCTTCTCCTTCTTCTACTTCTTCTGATTCACCCTCCAGACTTCACCTTCTCCTTCTCCTTCTTCTGCTTCTTCTGATTCACCCTCCAGACTTCACCTTCTCCTTCTCCTTATTCTGCTTCTTCTGATTCACCCTCCAGACTTCACCTTCTCCTTCTCCTTCTTCTGCTTCTTCTGATTCACACTCCAGACTTCACCTTCTCCTTCTCCTTCTTCTACTTCTTCTGATTCACCCTCCAGACTTCACCTTCTCCTTCTCTTTCTTCTGCTTCTTCTGATTCACCCTCCAGACTTCACCTTCTCCTTCTCCTTCTTCTGATTCTTCTGATTCACCCTCCAGACTTTACCTTCTCCTTCTCCTTCTTCTGCTTCTTCTGATTCACCCTCCTGACTTCACCTTCTCCTTCTCCTTCTTCTACTTCTTCTGATTCACCCTCCTGACTTCACCTTCTCCTTCTCCTTCTTCTACTTCTTCTGCTTCACCCTCCAGACTTCACCTTCTCCTTCTCCTTATTCTACTTCTTCTGATTCACCCTCCAGACTTGACCTTCTCCTTCTCCTTCTTCTACTTCTTCTGATTCACCCTCCAGACTTCACCTTCTCCTTCTCCTTCTTCTGCTTCTTCTGCTTCACCGTCCTGACTTCACCTTCTCCTTCTCCTTCTTCTACTTCTTCTGCTTCATCCCCCTGACATCACCTGCTCCTTCTCCTTCTTCTGCTTCTTCTGATTCACCCACCTAACTTTACCTTCTCCTTCTCCTTCTTCTGCTTCTTCTGATTCACCCTCCTGACTTCACCTTCTCCTTCTCCTTCTTCTGCTTCTTCTGATTCACCCTCCAGACTTCACCTTCTCCTTCTCCTTCTTCTGCTTCTTCTGATTCACCCTCCAGACTTCACCTTCTCCTTCTCCTTCTTCTGCTTCTTCTGATTCACCCTCCAGACCTCACCTTCTCCTTCTCCTTCTTCTACTTCTTCTGATTCACCCTCCAGACTTCATCTTCTTCTTCTCCTTCTTCTGCTTCTTCTGATTCACCCTCCAGACTTCACCTTCTCCTTCTCCTTCTTCTGCTTCTTCTGATTCACCCTCCAGACTTCACCTTCTCCTTCTCCTTCTTCTACTTCTTCTGATTCACCCTCCAGACTTCACCTTCTCCTTCTCCTTCTTCTACTTCTTCTGATTCACCCTCCAGTCTTCACCTTCTCCTTCTCCTTCTTCTGTTTCTTCTGCTTCACCCTCCAGACTTCACCTTCTCCTTCTCTTTCTTCTGCTTCTTCTGATTCACCCTCCAGACTTCACCTTCTCCTTCTCCTTCTTCTGATTCTTCTGATTCACCCTCCAGACTTCACCTTCTCCTTCTCCTTCTTCTGCTTCTCCTGATTCACCCTCCTGACTTCACCTTCTCCTTCTCCTTCTTCTACTTCTTCTGATTCACCCTCCTGACTTCACCTTCTCCTTCTCCTTCTTCTACTTCTTCTGCTTCACCCTCCAGACTTCACCTTCTCCTTCTCCTTCTTCTACTTCTTCTGATTCACCCTTCAGACTTCACCTTCTCCTTCTCCTTTTTCTGCTTCTTCTGATTCACCCTCCAGACTTCACCTTCTCCTTCTCCTTATTCTGCTTCTTCTGATTCTCCCTCCAGACTTCACCTTCTCCTTCTCCTTCTTCTGCTTCTTCTGATTCACCCTCCAGACTTCACCTTCTCCTTCTCCTTCTTCTACTACTTCTGATTCACCCTCCAGACTTCACCTTCTCCTTCTCTTTCTTCTGCTTCTTCTGATTCACCCTCCAGACTTCACCTTCTCCTTCTCCTTCTTCTGATTCTTCTGATTCACCCTCCAGACTTCACCTTCTCCTTCTCCTTCTTCTGCTTCTTCTGATTCACCCTCCAGACTTCACCTTCTCCTTCTCCTTCTTCTGATTCTTCTGATTCACCCTCCAGACTTCACCTTCTCCTTCTCCTTCTTCTGCTTCTTCTGATTCACCCTCCTGACTTCACCTTCTCCTTCTCCTTCTTCTACTTCTTCTGATTCACCCTCCTGACTTCACCTTCTCCTTCTCCTTCTTCTACTTCTTCTGCTTCACCCTCCAGACTTCACCTTCTCCTTCTCCTTCTTCTACTTCTTCTGATTCACCCTCCAGACTTCACCTTCACCTTCTCCTTCTTTTGCTTCTTCTGCTTCACTCTCCTGACTTCACCTTCTCCTTCTCCTTCTTCTGCTTCTTCTGATTCACCCTCCTTACTTCACCTTCTCCTTCTCCTTCTTCTGCTTCTTCTGATTCACCCTCCTGACTTCACCTTCTCCTTCTCCTTATTCTGCTTCTTCTGTTTCACCCTCCAGACTTCAACTTCTCCTTCTCCTTCTTCTGCTTCTTCTGATTCACCCTCCAGACTTCACCTTCTCCTTCTCCTTCTTCTACTTCTTCTGATTCACCCTCCAGACTTCACCTTCTCCTTCTCCTTCTTCTGCTTCTTCTGGTTCACCCTCCAGACTTCACCTTCTCCTTCTCCTTCGTCTACTTCTTCTGATTCACCCTCCAGACTACACCTTCTCCTTCTCCTTCTTCTACTTCTTCTGATTCACCCTCCAGACTTCACCTTCTCCTTCTCCTTCTTCTGTTTCTTCTGATTCACCCTCCAGACTTCACCTTCTCCTTCTCCTTCTTCTACTTCTTCTGATTCACCCTCCAGACTTCACCTTCTCCTTCTCCTTCTTATACTTCTTCTGATTCACCCTCCAGACTTCACCTTCTCCTTCTCCTTCTTCTACTTCTTCTGCTTCTCCCTCCAGACTTCACCTTCTCCTTCTCCTTCTTCTGCTTCTTCTGATTCACCCTCCAGACTTCACCTTCTCCTTCTCTTTCTTCTGCTTCTTCTGATTCACCCTCCAGACTTCACCTTCTCCTTCTCCTTCTTCTGATTCTTCTGATTCACCCTCCAGACTTCACCTTCTCCTTCTCCTTCTTCTGCTTCTTCTGATTCACCCTCCTGACTTCACCTTCTCCTTCTCCTTCTTCTACTTCTTCTGATTCACCCTCCTGACTTCACCTTCTCCTTCTCCTTCTTCTACTTCTTCTGCTTCACCCTCCAGACTTCACCTTCTCCTTCTCCTTCTTCTACTTCTTCTGATTCACCCTCCAGACTTCACCTTCTCCTTCTCCTTCTTTTGCTTCTTCTGCTTCACACTCCAGACTTCACCTTCTCCTTCTCCTTCTTCTGCTTCTTCTGATTCACCCTCCTTACTTCACCTTCTCCTTCTCCTTCTTCTGCTTCTTCTGATTCACCCTCCTGACTTCACCTTCTCCTTCTCCTTATTCTGCTTCTTCTGTTTCACCCTCCAGACTTCACCTTCTCCTTCTCCTTCTTCTGCTTCTTCTGATTCACCCTCCAGACTTCACCTTCTCCTTCTCCTTCGTCTACTTCTTCTGATTCACCCTCCAGACTACACCTTCTCCTTCTCCTTCTTCTACTTCTTCTGATTCACCCTCCAGACTTCACCTTCTCCTTCTCCTTCTTCTGTTTCTTCTGATTCACCCTCCAGACTTCACCTTCTCCTTCTCCTTCTTCTACTTCTTCTGATTCACCCTCCAGACTTCACCTTCTCCTTCTCCTTCTTCTACTTCTTCTGATTCACCCTCCAGACTTCACCTTCTCCTTCTCCTTCTTCTACTTCTTCTGATTCACCCTCCAGTCTTCACCTTCTCCTTCTCCTTCTTCTGTTTCTTCTGCTTCACCCTCCAGACTTCACCTTCTCCTTCTCTTTCTTCTGCTTCTTCTGATTCACCCTCCAGACTTCACCTTCTCCTTCTCCTTCTTCTGATTCTTCTGATTCACCCTCCAGACTTCACCTTCTCCTTCTCCTTCTTCTGCTTCTCCTGATTCACCCTCCTGACTTCACCTTCTCCTTCTCCTTCTTCTACTTCTTCTGATTCACCCTCCTGACTTCACCTTCTCCTTCTCCTTCTTCTACTTCTTCTGCTTCACCCTCCAGACTTCACCTTCTCCTTCTCCTTCTTCTACTTCTTCTGATTCACCCTTCAGACTTCACCTTCTCCTTTTCCTTTTTCTGCTTCTTCTGATTCACCCTCCAGACTTCACCTTCTCCTTCTCCTTATTCTGCTTCTTCTGATTCACCCTCCAGACTTCACCTTCTCCTTCTCCTTCTTCTGCTTCTTCTGATTCACCCTCCAGACTTCACCTTCTCCTTCTCCTTCTTCTACTTCTTCTGATTCACCATCCAGACTTCACCTTCTCCTTCTCTTTCTTCTGCTATTTCTGATTCACCCTCCAGACTTCACCTTCTCCTTCTCCTTCTTCTGATTCTTCTGATTCACCCTCCAGACTTCACCTTCTCCTTCTCCTTCTTCTGCTTCTTCTGATTCACCCTCCAGACTTCACCTTCTCCTTCTCCTTCTTCTGATTCTTCTGATTCACCCTCCAGACTTCACCTTCTCCTTCTCCTTCTTCTCCTTCTTCTGATTCACCCTCCTGACTTCACCTTCTCCTTCTCCTTCTTCTACTTCTTCTGATTCACCCTCCTGACTTCACCTTCTCCTTCTCCTTCTTCTACTTCTTCTGCTTCACCCTCCAGACTTCACCTTCTCCTTCTCCTTCTTCTACTTCTTCTGATTCACCCTCCAGACTTCACCTTCACCTTCTCCTTCTTCTGCTTCTTCTGATTCACCCTCCTGACTTCACCATCTCCTTCTCCTTATTCTGCTTCTTCTGTTTCACCCTCCAGACTTCACCTTCTCCTTCTCCTTCTTCTGCTTCTTCTGATTCACCCTCCAGACTTCACCTTCTCCTTCTCCTTCTTCTGCTTCTTCTGATTCACCCTCCAGACTTCACCTTCTCCTTCTCCTTCTTCTACTTCTTCTGATTCACCCTCCAGACTACACCTTCTCCTTCTCCTTCTTCTGCTTCTTCTGGTTCACCCTCCAGACTTCACCTTCTCCTTCTCCTTCGTCTACTTCTTCTGATTCACCCTCCAGACTACACCTTCTCCTTCTCCTTCTTCTACTTCTTCTGATTCACCCTCCAGACTTCACCTTCTCCTTCACCTTCTTCTGTTTCTTCTGATTCACCCTCCAGACTTCACCTTCTCCTTCTCCTTCTTCTACTTCTTCTGATTCACCCTCCAGACTTCACCTTCTCCTTCTCCTTCTTCTACTTCTTCTGATTCACCCACCAGACTTCACCTTCTCCTTCTCCTTCTTCTACTTCTTCTGCTTCTCCCTCCAGACTTCACCTTCTCCTTCTCCTTCTTCTGCTTCTTCTGATTCACCCTCCAGACTTCACCTTCTCCTTCTCTTTCTTCTGCTTCTTCTGATTCACCCTCCAGACTTCACCTTCTCCTTCTCCTTCTTCTGATTCTTCTGCTTCACCCTCCAGACTTCACCTTCTCCTTCTCCTTCTTCTGCTTCTTCTGATTCACCCTCCTGACTTCACCTTCTCCTTCTCCTTCTTCTACTTCTTCTGATTCACCCTCCTGACTTCACCTTCTCCTTCTCCTTCTTCTACTTCTTCTGCTTCACCCTCCAGACTTCACCTTCTCCTTCTCCTTCTTCTACTTCTTCTGATTCACCCTCCAGACTTCACCTTCTCCTTCTCCTTCTTTTGCTTCTTCTGCTTCACACTCCAGACTTCACCTTCTCCTTCTCCTTCTTCTGCTCTTCTGATTCACCCTCCTTACTTCACCTTCTCCTTCTCCTTCTTCTGCTGCTTCTGATTCACCCTCCTGACTTCACCTTCTCCTTCTCCTTATTCTGCTTCTTCTGTTTCACCCTCCAGACTTCACCTTCTCCTTCTCCTTCTTCTGCTTCTTCTGATTCACCCTCCAGACTTCACCTTCTCCTTCTCCTTCTTCTACTTCTTCTGATTCACCCTCCAGACTTCACCTTCTCCTTCTCCTTCTTCTGCTTCTTCTGATTCACCCTCCAGACTTCACCTTCTCCTTCTCCTTCGTCTACTTCTTCTGATTCACCCTCCAGACTATACCTTCTCCTTCTCCTTCTTCTACTTCTTCTGATTCACCCTCCAGACTTCACCTTCTCCTTCTCCTTCTTCTGTTTCTTCTGATTCACCCTCCAGACTTCACCTTCTGCTTCTCCTTCTTCTACTTCTTCTGATTCACCCTCCAGACTTCACCTTCTCCTTCTCCTTCTTCTACTTCGTCTGATTCACCCTCCAGACTTCACCTTCTCCTTCTCCTTCTTCTAATTCTTCTGCTTCTCCCTCCAGACTTCACCTTCTCCTTCTCCTTCTTCTGCTTCTTCTGATTCACCCTCCTGACTTCACCTTCTCCTTCTCCTTCTTCTGCTTCTTCTGCTTCACCCTCCTGACTTCACCTTCTCCTTCTCCTTCTTCTACTTCTTCTGATTCACCCTCCAGACTTCACCTTCTCCTTCTCCTTCTTCTGCTTCCTCTGCTTCACCCTCCAGACTTCACCTTCTCCTTCTCCTTCTTCTGCTTCTTCTGCTTCGCCCTCCAGACATCACCTTCTCCTTCTCCTTCTTCTGCTTCTTCTGCTTCACCCTCCAGACTTCACCTTCTCCTTCTCCTTCTTCTGCTTCTTCTGCTTCACTCTCCTGACTTCACCTTCTCCTTCTCCTTCTTCTACTTCTTCTGATTCACCCTCCAGACTTCACCTTCTCCTTCTCCTTCTTCTGCTTCTTCTGCTTCTCCCTCCAGACTTCACCTTCTCCTTCTCCTTCTTCTGCTTCATCTGCTGCGCCCTCCAGACTTCACCTTCTCCTTCTCCTTCTTCTGCTTCTTCTGCTTCACCCTCCTGACTTCACCTTCTCCTTCTCCTTCTTCTACTTCTTCTGTTTCACCCCCCTGACTTCACCTGCTCCTTCTCCTTCTTCTGCTTCTTCTGATTCACCCTCCTAACTTTACCTTCTCCTTCTCCTTCTTCTGCTTCTTCTGATTCACCCTCCTGACTTCACCTTCTCCTTCTCCTTCTTCTGCTTCTTCTAATTCACCCTCCAGACTTCACCTTCTCCTTCTCCTTCTTCTGCTTCTTCTGATTCACCCTCCAGACTTCACCTTCTCCTTCTCCTTCTTCTGCTTCTTCTGATTGACCCTCCAGACCTCACCTTCTCCTTCTCCTTCTTCTACTTCTTCTGATTCACCCTCCAGACTTCATCTTCTCCTTCTCCTTCTTCTGCTTCTTCTGATTCACCCTCCAGACTTCACCTTCTCCTTCTCCTTCATCTACTTCTTCTGATTCACCCTCCTGACTTCACCTTCTCCTTCTTCTGCTTCTTCTGCTTCACCCTCCAGACATCACCTTCTCCTGCTCCTTCTTCTGCTTCTTCTGCTTCACCCTCCAGACTTCACCTTCTCCTTCTCCTTCTTCTGCTTCTTCTGCTTCACCCTCCTGACTTCACCTTCTCCTTCTCCTTCTTCTACTTCTTCTGATTCACCCTCCAGACTTCACCTTCTCCTTCTCCTTCTTCTGCTTCTTCTGCTTCACCCTCCAGACTTCACCTTCTCCTTCTCCTTCTTCTGCTTCTTCTGCTTCGCCCTCCAGACTTCACCTTCTCCTTCTCCATCGTCTGCTTCTTCTGCTTCACTCTCCTGACTTCACCTTCTCCTTCTCCTTCTTCTACTTCTTCTGATTCACCCTCCAGACTTCACCTTCTCCTTCTCCTTCTTCTGCTTCTTCTGCTTCACCCTCCAGACTTCAGCTTCTCCTTCTCCTTCTTCTGCTTCTTCTGATTCACCCTCCAGACTTCACCTTCTCCTTCTCCTTCTTCTGCTTCTTCTGATTCACCCTCCAGACTTCACCTTCTCCTTCTCCTTCTTCTACTTCTTCTGATTCACCCTCCAGACTTCACCTTCTCCTTCTCCTTCTTCTGCTTCTTCTGGTTCACCCTCCAGACTTCACCTTCTCCTTCTCCTTCGTATACTTCTCCTGATTCACCCTCCAGACTACACCTTCTCCTTCTCCTTCTTCTACTTCTTCTGATTCACCCTCCAGACTTCACCTTCTCCTTCTCCTTCTTCTGTTTCTTCTGATTCACCCTCCAGACTTCACCTTCTCCTTCTCCTTCTTCTACTTCTTCTGATTCACCCTCCAGACTTCACCTTCTCCTTCTCCTTCTTCTACTTCTTCTGATTCACCCTCCAGACTTCACCTTCTCCTTCTCCTTCTTCTACTTCTTCTGCTTCTCCCTCCAGACTTCACCTTCTCCTTCTCCTTCTTCTGCTTCTTCTGATTCACCCTCCAGACTTCACCTTCTCCTTCTCTTTCTTCTGCTTCTTCTGATTCACCCTCCAGACTTCACCTTCTCCTTCTCCTTCTTCTGATTCTTCTGATTCACCCTCCAGACTTCACCTTCTCCTTCTCCTTCTTCTGCTTCTTCTGATTCACCGTCCTGACTTCACCTTCTCCTTCTCCTTCTTCTACTTCTTCTGATTCACCCTCCTGACTTCACCTTCTCCTTCTCCTTCTTCTACTTCTTCTGATTCACCCTCCAGACTTCACCTTCTCCTTCTCCTTCTTTTGCTTTTCTGCTTCACACTCCAGACTTCACCTTCTCCTTCTCCTTCTTCTGCTTCTTCTGTTTCACCCTCCTTACTTCACCTTCTCCTTCTCCTTCTTCTGCTTCTTCTGATTCACCCTCCTGAATTCACCTTCTCCTTCTCCTTATTCTGCTTCTTCTGTTTCCCCCTCCAGACTTCACCTTCTCCTTCTCCTTCTTCTGCTTCTTCTGATTCACCCTCCAGACTTCACCTTCTCCTTCTCCTTCTTCTGCTTCTTCTGATTCACCCTCCAGACTACACCTTCTCCTTCTCCTTCTTCTACTTCTTCTGATTCACCCTCCAGACTTCACCTTCTCCTTCTCCTTCTTCTGCTTCTTCTGATTCACCCTCCAGACTTCACCTTCTCCTTCTCCTTCGTCTACTTCTTCTGATTCACCCTCCAGACTACACCTTCTCCTTCTCCTTCTTCTACTTCTTCTGATTCACCCTCCAGACTTCACCTTCTCCTTCTCCTTCTTCTGTTTCTTCTGATTCACCCTCCAGACTTCACCTTCTCCTTCTCCTTCTTCTACTTCTTCTGCTTCTCCCTCCAGACTTCACCTTCTCCTTCTCCTTCTTCTGCTTCTTCTGATTCACCCTCCAGACTTCACCTTCTCCTTCTCCTTCTTCTACTTCTTCTGATTCACCCTCCAGACTTCACCTTCTACTTCTCCTTCTTCTACTTCTTCTGATTCACCCTCCAGACTTCACCTTCTCCTTCTCCTTCTTCTACTTCTTCCGATTCACCCTCCTGACTTCACCTTCTCCTTCTCCTACTTCTGCTTCTTCTGCTTCACCCTCCTGACTTCACCTTCTCCTTCTCCTTCTTCTACTTCTTCTGATTCACCCTCCAGACTTCACCTTCTCCTTCTCCTTCTTCTGCTTCCTCTGCTTCACCCTCCAGACTTCACCTTCTCCTTCTCCTTCTTCTGCTTCTTCTGCTTCGCCCTCCAGACTTCACCTTCTCCTTCTCCTTCTTCTGCTTCTTCTGCTTCACCCTCCAGACTTCACCTTCTCCTTCTCCTTCTTCTGCTTCTTCTGCTGCGCCCTCCAGACTTCACCTTCTCCTTCTCCTTCTTCTGCTTCTTCTGCTTCACCCTCCTGACTTCACCTTCTCCTTCTCCTTCTTCTACTTCTTCTGTTTCACCCCCCTGACTTCACCTGCTCCTTCTCCTTCTTCTGCTTCTTCTGATTCACCCTCCTAACTTTACCTTCTCCTTCTCCTTCTTCTGCTTCTTCTGATTCACCCTCCAGACTTCACCTTCTCCTTCTCCTTCTTCTGCTTCTTCTGATTGACCCTCCAGACCTCACCTTCTCCTTCTCCTTCTTCTGCTTCTTCTGCTTCACCCTCCTGACTTCACCTTCTCCTTCTCCTTCTTCTACTTCTTCTGATTCACCCTCCAGACTTCACCTTCTCCTTCTCCTTCTTCTGCTTCCTCTGCTTCACCCTCCAGACTTCACCTTCTCCTTCTTCTGCTTCTTCTGCTTCGCCCTCCAGACATCACCTTCTACTTCTCCTTCTTCTGCTTCTTCTGCTTCACCCTCCAGACTTCACCTTCTCCTTCTCCTTCTTCTGCTTCTTCTGCTTCACTCTCCTGACTTCACCTTCTCCTTCTCCTTCTTCTACTTCTTCTGATTCACCCTCCAGACTTCACCTTCTCCTTCTCCTTCTTCTGCTTCTTCTGCTTCACCCTCCAGACTTCAGCTTCTCCTTCTCCTTCTTCTGCTTCTTCTGCTGCGCCCTCCAGACTTCACCTTCTCCTTCTCCTTCTTCTGCTTCTTCTGCTTCACCCTCCTGACTTCACCTTCTCCTTCTCCTTCTTCTACTTCTTCTGTTTCACCCCCCTGACTTCACCTGCTCCTTCTCCTTCTTCTGCTTCTTCTGATTCACCCTCCTAACTTTACCTTCTCCTTCTCCTTCTTCTGCTTCTTCTGATTCACCCTCCTGACTTCACCTTCTCCTTCTCCTTCTTCTGCTTCTTCTAATTCACCCTCCAGACTTCACCTTCTCCTTCTCCTTCTTCTGCTTCTTCTGATTCACCCTCCAGACTTCACCTTCTCCTTCTCCTTCTTCTGCTTCTTCTGATTCACCCTCCAGACCTCACCTTCTCCTTCTCCTTCTTCTACTTCTTCTGATTCACCCTCCAGACTTCATCTTCTCCTTCTCCTTCTTCTGATTCTTCTGATTCACCCTCCAGACTTCACCTTCTCCTTCTCCTTCTTCTGCTTCTTCTGATTCACCCTCCAGACTTCACCTTCTCCTTCTCCTTCTTCTACTTCTTCTGATTCACCCTCCTGACTTCACCTTCTCCTTCTTCTGCTTCTTCTGCTTCACCCTCCAGACTTCACCTTCTCCTGCTCCTTCTTCTGCTTCTTCTGCTTCACCCTCCAGACTTCACTTTCTCCTTCTCCTTCTTCTGCTTCTTCTGCTTCACCCTCCTGACTTCACCTTCTCCTTCTCCTTCTTCTACTTCTTCTGATTCACCCTCCAGACTTCACCTTCTCCTTCTCCTTCTTCTGCTTCTTCTGCTTCACCCTCCAGACTTCACCTTCTCCTTCTCCTTCTTCTGCTTCTTCTGCTTCGCCCTCCAGACTTCACCTTCTCCTTCTCCATCGTCTGCTTCATCTGCTTCACTCTCCTAACTTCACCTTCTCCTTCTCCTTCTTCTACTTCTTCTGATTCACCCTCCAGACTTCACCTTCTCCTTCTCCTTCTTCTGCTTCTTCTGCTTCACCCTCCAGACTTCAGCTTCTCCTTCTTCTTCTTCTGCTTCTTCTGCTGCGCCCTCCAGACTTCACCTTCTCCTTCTCCTTCTTCTGCTTCTTCTGCTTCACCGTCCTGACTTCACCTTCTCCTTCTCCTTCTTCTACTTCTTCTGCTTCACCCCCCTGACTTCACCTGCTCCTTCTCCTTCTTCTGCTTCTTCTGATTCACCCTCCTAACTTCACCTTCTCCTTCTCCTTGTTCTGCTTCTTCTGATTCACCCTCCTGACTTCACCTTCTCCTTCTCCTTCTTCTGCTTCTTCTGATTCACCCTCCAGACTTCACCTTCTCCTTATCCTTCTTCTGCTTCTTCTGTTTCACCCTCCAGACTTCACCTTCTCCTTCTCCTTCTTCTGCTTCTTCTGATTCACCCTCCAGACTTCATCTTCTCCTTCTCCTTCTTCTGCTTCTTCTGATTCACCCTCCAGACTTCACCTTCTCCTTCTCCTTCTTCTGCTTCTTCTGATTCACCCTCCAGACTTCACCTTCTCCTTCTCCTTCTTCTACTTCTTCTGATTCACCCTCCAGACTTCATCTTCTCCTTCTCCTTCTTCTACTTCTTCAGATTCACCCTCCAGTCTTCACCTTCTCCTTCTCCTTCTTCTGTTTCTTCTGCTTCACCCTCCAGACTTCACCTTCTCCTTCTCTTTCTTCTGCTTCTTCTGATTCACCCTCCAGACTTCACCCTCTCCTTCTCCTTCTTCTGATTCTTCTGATTCACCCTCCAGACTTAACCTTCTCCTTCTCCTTCTTCTGCTTCTTCTGATTCACCCTCCAGACTTCACCTTCTCCTTCTCCTTCTTCTGCTTCTTCTGATTCACCCTCCAGACTTCATCTTCTCCTTCTCCTTCTTCTGCTTCTTCTGATTCACCCTCCAGACTTCACCTTCTCCTTCTCCTTCTTCTGCTTCTTCTGATTCACCCTGCAGACTTCACCTTCTCCTTCTCCTTCTTCTACTTCTTCTGATTCACCCTCCAGACTTCACCTTCTCCTTCTCCTTCTTCTACTTCTTCAGATTCACCCTCCAGTCTTCACCTTCTCCTTCTCCTTCTTCTGTTTCTTCTGCTTCACCCTCCAGACTTCACCTTCTCCTTCTCTTTCTTCTGCTTCTTCTGATTCACCCTCCAGACTTCACCTTCTCCTTCTCCTTCTTCTGATTCTTCTGATTCACCCTCCAGACTTCTCCTTCTCCTTCTCCTTCTTCTACTTCTTCTTCTTCACCCTCCAGACTTCACCTTCTCCTTCTCCTTCTTCTACTTCTTCTGATTCACCCTCCAGACTTCACCTTCTCCTTCTCCTTCTTTTGCTTCTTCTGCTTCACACTCCAGACTTCACCTTCTCCTTCTCCTTCTTCTGCTTCTTCTGATTCACCCTCCTTACTTCACCTTCTCCTTCTCCTTCTTCTGCTTCTTCTGATTCACCCTCCTGACTTCACCTTCTCCTTCTCCTTATTCTGCTTCTTCTGTTTCACCCTCCAGACTTCACCTTCTCCTTCTCCTTCTTCTGCTTCTTCTGATTCACCCTCCAGACTTCACCTTCTCCTTCTCCTTCTTCTGCTTCTTCCGATTCACCCTCCAGACTTCACCTTCTCCTTCTCCTTCTTCTACTTCTTCTGATTCACCCTCCAGACTTCACCTTCTCCTTCTCCTTCTTCTGCTTCTTCTGATTCACCCTCCAGACTTCACCTTCTCCTTCTCCTTCGTCTACTTCTTCTGATTCACCCTCCAGACTACACCTTCTCCTTCTCCTTCTTCTACTTCTTCTGATTCACCCTCCAGACTTCACCTTCTCCTTCTCCTTCTTCTGTTTCTTCTGATTCACCCTCCAGACTTCACCTTCTCCTTCTCCTTCTTCTACTTCTTCTGATTCACCCTCCAGACTTCACCTTCTCCTTCTCCTTCTTCTACTTCTTCTGATTCACCCTCCAGACTTCACCTTCTCCTTCTCCTTCTTCAACTTCTTCTGCTTCTCCCTCCAGACTTCACCTTCTCCTTCTCCTTCTTCTGCTTCTTCTGATTCACCCTCCAGACTTCACCTTCTCCTTCTCCTTCTTCTACTTCTTCTGATTCACCCTCCAGACTTCACCTTCTCCTTCTCCTTCTTCTACTTCTTCTGATTCACCCTCCAGACTTCACCTTCTCCTTCTCCTTCTTCTACTTCTTCCGATTCACCCTCCTGACTTCACCTTCTCCTTCTCCTTCTTCTGCTTCTTCTGCTTCACCCTCCTGACTTCACCTTGTCCTTCTCCTTCTTCTACTTCTTCTGATTCACCCTCCAGACTTCACCTTCTCCTTCTCCTTCTTCTGCTTCTTCTGCTTCACCCTCCAGACTTCACCTTCTCCTTCTCCTTCTTCTGCTTCTTCTGATTCGCCCTCCAGACATCACCTTCTCCTTCTCCTTCTTCTGCTTCTTCTGCTTCACCCTCCAGACTTCACCTTCTCCTTCTCCTTCTTCTGCTTCTTCTGCTTCACTCTCCTGACTTCACCTTCTCCTTCTCCTTCTTCTACTTCTTCTGATTCACCCTCCAGACTTCACCTTCTACTTCTCCTTCTTCTGCTTCTTCTGCTTCACCCTCCAGACTTCACCTTCTCCTTCTCCTTCTTCTGCTTCTTCTGCTGCGCCCTCCAGACTTCACCTTCTCCTTCTCCTTCTTCTACTTCTTCTGTTTCACCCCCCTGACTTCACCTGCTCCTTCTCCTTCTTCTGCTTCTTCTGATTCACCCTCCAGACTTCAACTTCTCCTGCTCCTTCTTCTGCTTCTTCTGCTTCACCCTCCAGACTTCACCTTCTCCTTCTCCTTCTTCTGCTTCTTCTGCTTCACCCTCCTGACTTCACCTTCTCCTTCTCCTTCTTCTGCTTCTTCTGCTTCACCCTCCTGACTTCACCTTCTCCTTCTCCTTCTTCTACTTCTTCTGATTCACCCTCCAGACTTCACCTTCTCCTTCTCCTTCTTCTGCTTCTTCTGCTTCACCCTCCAGACTTCAACTTCTCCTGCTCCTTCTTCTGCTTCTTCTGCTTCACCCTCCAGACTTCACCTACTCCTTCTCCTTCTTCTGCTTCTTCTGCTTCACCCTCCTGACTTCACCTTCTCCTTCTCCTTCTTCTACTTCTTCTGATTCACCCTCCAGACTTCACCTTCTCCTTCTCCTTCTTCTGCTTCTTCTGCTTCACCCTCCAGACTTCACCTTCTCCTTCTCCTTCTTCTGCTTCTTCTGCTTCGCCCTCCTGACTTCACCTTCTCCTTCTCCATCTTCTGCTTCTTCTGCTTCACTCTCCTGACTTCACCTTCTCCTTCTCCTTCTTCTACTTCTTCTGATTCACCCTCCAGACTTCACCTTCTCCTTCTCCTTCTTCTGCTTCTTCTGCTTCACCCTCCAGACTTCAGCTTCTCCTTCTCCTTCATCTGCTTCTTCTGCTGCGCCCTCCAGACTTCACCTTCTCCTTCTCCTTCTTCTGCTTCTTCTGCTTCACCATCCTGACTTCACCTTCTCCTTCTCCTTCTTCTACTTCTTCTGCTTCACCCCCCTGACTTCACCTGCTCCTTCTCCTTCTTCTGCTTCTTCTGATTCACCCTCCTAACTTCACCTTCTCCTTCTCCTTCTTCTGCTTCTTCTGATTCACCCTCCTGACTTCACCTTCTCCTTCTGCTTCTTCTGCTTCTTCTGATTCACCCTCCAGACTTCACCTTCTCCTTCTCCTTCTTCTGCTTCTTCTGTTTCACCCTCCAGACTTCACCTTCTCCTTCTCCTTCTTCTGCTTCTTCTGATTCACCCTCCAGACTTCATCTTCTCCTTCTCCTTCTTCTGCTTCTTCTGATTCACCCTCCAGACTTCACCTTCTCCTTCTCCTTCTTCTGCTTCCTCTGATTCACCCTCCAGACTTCACCTTCTCCTTCTCCTTCTTCTACTTCTTCTGATTCACCCTCCAGACTTCACCTTCTCCTTCTCCTTCTTCTACTTCTTCAGATTCACCCTCCAGTCTTCACCTTCTCCTTCTCCTTCTTCTGTTTCTTCTGCTTCACCCTCCAGACTTCACCTTCTCCTTCTCTTTCTTCTGCTTCTTCTGATTCACCCTCCAGACTTCACCTTCTCCTTCTCCTTCTTCTGATTCTTCTGATTCACCCTCCAGACTTCACCTTCTCCTTCTCCTTCTTCTGCTTCTTCTGATTCACCCTCCAGACTTCACCTTCTCCTTCTCCTTCTTCTGCTTCTTCTGATTCACCCTCCGGACTTCATCTTCTCCTTCTCCTTCTTCTGCTTCTTCTGGTTCACCCTCCAGACTTCACCTTCTCCTTCTCCTTCTTCTGCTTCTTCTGATTCATCCTCCAGACTTCACCTTCTCCTTCTCCTTCTTCTACTTCTTCTGATTCACCCTCCAGACTTCACCTTCTCCTTCGTCTTCTTCTACTTCTTCAGATTCACCCTCCAGTCTTCACCTTCTCCTTCTCCTTCTTCTGTTTCTTCTGCTTCACCCTCCAGACTTCACCTTCTCCTTCTCTTTCTTCTGCTTCTTCTGATTCACCCTCCAGACTTCACCTTCTTCTTCTCCTTCTTCTGATTCTTCTGATTCACCCTCCAGACTTCACCTTCTCCTTCTCCTTCTTCTGCTTCTTCTGATTCACCCTCCTGACTTCACCTTCTCCTTCTCCTTCTTCTACTTCTTCTGATTCACCCTCCAGTCTTCACCTTCTCCTTCTCCTTCTTCTGTTTCTTCTGCTTCACCCTCCAGACTTCACCTTCTCCTTCTCTTTCTTCTGCTTCTTCTGATTCACCCTCCAGACTTCACCTTCTCCTTCTCCTTCTTCTGATTCTTCTGATTCACCCTCCAGACTTCACCTTCTCCTTCTCCTTCTTCTGCTTCTTCTGATTCACCCTCCAGACTTCACCTTCTCCTTCTCCTTCTTCTGCTTCTTCTGATTCACCCTCCGGACTTCATCTTCTCCTTCTCCTTCTTCTGCTTCTTCTGGTTCACCCTCCAGACTTCACCTTCTCCTTCTCCTTCTTCTGCTTCTTCTGATTCATCCTCCAGACTTCACCTTCTCCTTCTCCTTCTTCTACTTCTTCTGATTCACCCTCCAGACTTCACCTTCTCCTTCGTCTTCTTCTACTTCTTCTGATTCACCCTCCAGACTTCACCTTCTCCTTCTCCTTCTTCTGCTTCTTCTGATTCACCCTCCAGACTTCACCTTCTCCTTCTCTTTCTTCTGCTTCTTCTGATTCACCCTCCAGACTTCACCTTCTTCTTCTCCTTCTTCTGATTCTTCTGATTCACCCTCCAGACTTCACCTTCTCCTTCTCCTTCTTCTGTTTCTTCTGATTCACCCTCCTGACTTCACCTTCTCCTTCTCCTTCTTCTACTTCTTCTGATTCACCCTCCTGACTTCACCTTCTCCTTCTCCTTCTTCTACTTCTTCTGCTTCACCCTCCAGACTTCACCTTCTCCTTCTCCTTCTTCTACTTCTTCTGATTCACCCTCCAGACTTCACCTTCTCCTTCTCCTTCTTTTGCTTCTGCTGCTTCACACTCCAGACTTCACCTTCTCCTTCTCCTTCTTCTGCTTCTTCTGATTCACCCTCCTTACTTCACCTTCTCCTTCTCCTTCTTCTGCTTCTTCTGATTCACCCTCCTGACTTCACCTTCTCCTTCTCCTTATTCTGCTTCTTCTGTTTCACCCTCCAGACTTCACCTTCTCCTTCTCCTTCTTCTGCTTCTTCTGATTCACCCTCCAGATTTCACCTTCTCCTTCTCCTTCTTCTGCTTCTTCTGATTCACCCTCCAGACTTCACCTTCTCCTTCTCCTTCTTCTACTTCTTCTGATTCACCCTCCAGACTTCACCTTCTCCTTCTCCTTCTTCTGCTTCTTCTGATTCACCCTCCAGACTTCACCTTCTCCTTCTCCTTCGTCTACTTCTTCTGATTCACCCTCCAGACTACACCTTCTCCTTCTCCTTCTTCTACTTCTTCTGATTCACCCTCCAGACTTCACCTTCTCCTTCTCCTTCTTCTGTTTCTTCTGATTCACCCTCCAGACTTCACCTTCTCATTCTCCTTCTTCTACTTCTTCTGATTCACCCTCCAGACTTCACCTTCTCCTTCTCCTTCTTCTACTTCTTCTGATTCACCCTCCAGACTTCACCTTCTCCTTCTCCTTCTTCTACTTCTTCTGCTTCTCCCTCCAGACTTCACCTTCTCCTTCTCCTTCTTCTGCTTCTTCTGATTCACCCTCCAGACTTCACCTTCTCATTCTCCTTCTTCTACTTCTTCTGATTCACCCTCCAGACTTCACCTTCTCCTTCTCCTTCTTCTGCTTCTTCTGCTTCACTCTCCTGACTTCTCCTTCTCCTTCACCTTCTTCTACTTCTTCTGATTCACCCTCCAGACTTCACCTTCTCCTTCTCCTTCTTCTGCTTCTTCTGCTTCACCCTCCAGACTTCACCTTCTCCTTCTCCTTCTTCTGCTTCTTCTGCTGCGCCCTCCAGACTTCACCTTCTCCTTCTCCTTCTTCTGCTTCTTCTGCTTCACCCTCCTGACTTCACCTTCTCCTTCTCCTTCTTCTACTTCTTCTGCTTCACCCCCCTGACTTCACCTGCTCCTTCTCCTTCTTCTGCTTCTTCTGGTTCACCCTCCTAACTTGACCTTCTCCTTCTCCTTCTTCTGCTTCTTCTGATTCACCCTCCTGACTTCACCTTCTCCTTCTCCTTCTTCTGCTTCTTCTAATTCACCCTCCAGACTTCACCTTCTCCTTGTCCTTCTTCTGCTTCTTCTGATTCACCCTCCAGACTTCACCTTCTCCTTCTCCTTCTTCTGCTTCTTCTGATTCACCCTCCAGACTTCACCTTCTCCTTCTCCTTCTTCTACTTCTTCTGATTCACCCTCCTGACTTCACCTTCTCCTTCTCCTTCTTCTGCTTCTTCTGCTTCACCCTCCAGACTTCACCTTCTCCTGCTCCTTCTTCTGCTTCTTCTGCTTCACCCTCCAGACTTCACCTTCTCCTTCTCCTTCTTCTGCTTCTTCTGCTTCACCCTCCTGACTTCACCTTCTCCTTCTCCTTCTTCTACTTCTTCTGATTCACCCTCCAGACTTCACCTTCTCCTTCTCCTTCTTCTGCTTCTTCTGCTTCACCCTCCAGACTTCACCTTCTCCTTCTCCTTCTTCTGCTTCTTCTGCTTCGCCCTCCAGACTTCACCTTCTCCTTCTCCATCTTCTGCTTCTTCTGCTTCACTCTCCTGACTTCACCTTCTCCTTCTCCTTCTTCTACTTCTTCTGATTCACCCTCCAGACTTCACCTTCTCCTTCTCCTTCTTCTGCTTCTTCTGCTTCACCCTCCAGACTTCAGCTTCTCCTTCTCCTTCTTCTGCTTCTTCTGCTGCGCCCTCCAGACTTCATCTTCTCCTTCTCCTTCTTCTGCTTCTTCTGCTTCACCGTCCTGACTTCACCTTCTCCTTCTCCTTCTTCTACTTCTTCTGCTTCACCCCCCTGACTTCACCTGCTCCTTCTCCTTCTTCTGCTTCTTCTGATTCACCCTCCTAACTACACCTTCTCCTTCTCCTTCTTCTACTTCTTCTGATTCACCCTCCTGACTTCATCTTCTCCTTCTCCTTCTTCTGCTTCTTCTGATTCACCCTCCAGACTTCACCTTCTCCTTCTCCTTCTTCTGCTTCTTCTGATTCACCCTCCAGACTTCATCTTCTCCTTCTCCTTCTTCTGCTTCTTCTGATTCACCCTCCAGACTTCACCTTCTCCTTCTCCTTCTTCTGCTTCTTCTGATTCACCCTCCAGACTTCACCTTCTCCTTCTCCTTCTTCTACTTCTTCTGATTCACCCTCCAGACTTCACCTTCTCCTTCTCCTTCTTATACTTCTTCAGATTCACCCTCCAGTCTTCACCTTCTCCTTCTCCTTCTTCTGTTTCTTCTGCTTCACCCTCCAGACTTCACCTTCTTCTTCTCTTTCTTCTGCTTCTTCTGATTCACCCTCCAGACTTCACCTTCTCCTTCTCCTTCTTCTGATTCTTCTGATTCACCCTCCAGACTTCACCTTCTCCTTCTCCTTCTTCTGCTTCTTCTGATTCACCCTCCTGACTTCACCTTCTCCTTCTCCTTCTTCTACTTCTTCTGATTCACCCTCCTGACTTCACCTTCTCCTTCTCCTTCTTCTACTTCTTCTGCTTCACCCTCCAGACTTCACCTTCTCCTTCTCCTTCTTGTACTTCTTCTGATTCACCCTCCAGACTTCACCTTCTCCTTCTCCTTCTTCTGCTTCTTCTGATTCACCCTCCAGACTTCACCTTCTCCTTCTCCTTATTCTGCTTCTTCTGATTCACCCTCCAGACTTCACCTTCTCCTTCTCCTTCTTCTGCTTCTTCTGATTCACCCTCCAGACTTCACCTTCTCCTTCTCCTTCTCCTTCTTCTGCTTCTTCTAATTCACCCTCCAGACTTCACCTTCTCCTTCTCCTTCTTCTGCTTCTTCTGATTCACCCTCCAGACTTCACCTTCTCCTTCTCCTTCTTCTGCTTCTTCTGATTGACCCTCCAGACCTCACCTTCTCCTTCTCCTTCTTCTACTTCTTCTGATTCACCCTCCAGACTTCATCTTCTCCTTCTCCTTCTTCTGCTTCTTCTGATTCACCCTCCAGACTTCACCTTCTCCTTCTCCTTCTTCTGCTTCTTCTGATTCACCCTCCAGACTTCACCTTCTCCTTCTCCTTCTTCTACTTCTTCTGATTCACCCTCCTGACTTCACCTTCTCCTTCTTCTGCTTCTTCTGCTTCACCCTCCAGACTTCACCTTCTCCTGCTCCTTCTTCTGCTTCTTCTGCTTCACCCTCCAGACTTCACCTTCTCCTTCTCCTTCTTCTGCTTCTTCTGCTTCACCCTCCTGACTTCACCTTCTCCTTCTCCTTCTTCTACTTCTTCTGATTCAACCTCCAGACTTCACCTTCTCCTTCTCCTTCTTCTGCTTCTTCTGCTTCACCCTCCAGACTTCACCTTCTCCTTCTCCTTCTTCTGCTTCTTCTGCTTCGCCCTCCAGACTTCACCTTCTCCTTCTCCATCGTCTGCTTCATCTGCTTCACTCTCCTGACTTCACCTTCTCCTTCTCCTTCTTCTACTTCTTCTGATTCACCCTCCAGACTTCACCTTCTCCTTCTCCTTCTTCTGCTTCTTCTGCTTCACCCTCCAGACTTCAGCTTCTCCTTCTTCTTCTTCTGCTTCTTCTGCTGCGCCCTCCAGACTTCACCTTCTCCTTCTCCTTCTTCTGCTTCTTCTGCTTCACCGTCCTGACTTCACCTTCTCCTTCTCCTTCTTCTACTTCTTCTGCTTCACCCCCCTGACTTCACCTGCTCCTTCTCCTTCTTCTGCTTCTTCTGATTCACCCTCCTAACTTCACCTTCTCCTTCTCCTTCTTCTGCTTCTTCTGATTCACCCTCCTGACTTCACCTTCTCCTTCTCCTTCTTCTGCTTCTTCTGATTCACCCTCCAGATTCACCTTCTCCTTATCCTTCTTCTGCTTCTTCTGTTTCACCCTCCAGACTTCACCTTCTCCTTCTCCTTCTTCTGCTTCTTCTGATTCACCCTCCAGACTTCATCTTCTCCTTCTCCTTCTTCTGCTTCTTCTGATTCACCCTCCAGACTTCACCTTCTCCTTCTCCTTCTTCTGCTTCTTCTGATTCACCCTCCAGACTTCACCTTCTCCTTCTCCTTCTTCTACTTCTTCTGATTCACCCTCCAGACTTCATCTTCTCCTTCTCCTTCTTCTACTTCTTCAGATTCACCCTCCAGTCTTCACCTTCTCCTTCTCCTTCTTCTGTTTCTTCTGCTTCACCCTCCAGACTTCACCTTCTCCTTCTCTTTCTTCTGCTTCTTCTGATTCACCCTCCAGACTTCACCCTCTCCTTCTCCTTCTTCTGATTCTTCTGATTCACCCTCCAGACTTAACCTTCTCCTTCTCCTTCTTCTGCTTCTTCTGATTCACCCTCCAGACTTCACCTTCTCCTTCTCCTTCTTCTGCTTCTTCTGATTCACCCTCCAGACTTCATCTTCTCCTTCTCCTTCTTCTGCTTCTTCTGATTCACCCTCCAGACTTCACCTTCTCCTTCTCCTTCTTCTGCTTCTTCTGATTCACCCTGCAGACTTCACCTTCTCCTTCTCCTTCTTCTACTTCTTCTGATTCACCCTCCAGACTTCACCTTCTCCTTCTCCTTCTTCTACTTCTTCAGATTCACCCTCCAGACTTCACCTTCTCCTTCTCCTTCTTCTACTTCTTCTGATTCACCCTCCAGACTTCACCTTCTCCTTCTCCTTCTTTTGCTTCTTCTGCTTCACACTCCAGACTTCACCTTCTCCTTCTCCTTCTTCTGCTTCTTCTGATTCACCCTCCTTACTTCACCTTCTCCTTCTCCTTCTTCTGCTTCTTCTGATTCACCCTCCTGACTTCACCTTCTCCTTCTCCTTATTCTGCTTCTTCTGATTCACCCTCCAGACTTCACCTTCTCCTTCTCCTTCTTCTGCTTCTTCCGATTCACCCTCCAGACTTCACCTTCTCCTTCTCCTTCTTCTACTTCTTCTGATTCACCCTCCAGACTTCACCTTCTCCTTCTCCTTCTTCTGCTTCTTCTGATTCACCCTCCAGACTTCACCTTCTCCTTCTCCTTCGTCTACTTCTTCTGATTCACCCTCCAGACTACACCTTCTCCTTCTCCTTCTTCTACTTCTTCTGATTCACCCTCCAGACTTCACCTTCTCCTTCTCCTTCTTCTGTTTCTTCTGATTCACCCTCCAGACTTCACCTTCTCCTTCTCCTTCTTCTACTTCTTCTGATTCACCCTCCAGACTTCACCTTCTCCTTCTCCTTCTTCTACTTCTTCTGATTCACCCTCCAGACTTCACCTTCTCCTTCTCCTTCTTCAACTTCTTCTGCTTCTCCCTCCAGACTTCACCTTCTCCTTCTCCTTCTTCTGCTTCTTCTGATTCACCCTCCAGACTTCACCTTCTCCTTCTCCTTCTTCTACTTCTTCTGATTCACCCTCCAGACTTCACCTTCTCCTTCTCCTTCTTCTACTTCTTCTGATTCACCCTCCAGACTTCACCTTCTCCTTCTCCTTCTTCTACTTCTTCCGATTCACCCTCCTGACTTCACCTTCTCCTTCTCCTTCTTCTGCTTCTTCTGCTTCACCCTCCTGACTTCACCTTCTCCTTCTCCTTCTTCTACTTCTTCTGATTCACCCTCCAGACTTCACCTTCTCCTTCTCCTTCTTCTACTTCTTCCGATTCACCCTCCAGACTTCACCTTCTCCTTCTCCTTCTTCTGCTTCTTCTGATTCACCCTCCTGACTTCACCTTCTCCTTCTCCTTCTTCTGCTTCTTCTAATTCACCCTCCAGACTTCACCTTCTCCTTGTCCTTCTTCTGCTTCTTCTGATTCACCCTCCAGACTTCACCTTCTCCTTCTCCTTCTTCTGCTTCTTCTGATTCACCCTCCAGACTTCACCTTCTCCTTCTCCTTCTTCTACTTCTTCTGATTCACCCTCCTGACTTCACCTTCTCCTTCTCCTTCTTCTGCTTCTTCTGCTTCACCCTCCAGACTTCACCTTCTCCTGCTCCTTCTTCTGCTTCTTCTGCTTCACCCTCCAGACTTCACCTTCTCCTTCTCCTTCTTCTGCTTCTTCTGCTTCACCCTCCTGACTTCACCTTCTCCTTCTCCTTCTTCTACTTCTTCTGATTCACCCTCCAGACTTCACCTTCTCCTTCTCCTTCTTCTGCTTCTTCTGCTTCACCCTCCAGACTTCACCTTCTCCTTCTCCTTCTTCTGCTTTTTCTGCTTCGCCCTCCAGACTTCACCTTCTCCTTCTCCATCTTCTGCTTCTTCTGCTTCACTCTCCTGACTTCACCTTCTCCATCTCCTTCTTCTACTTCTTCTGATTCACCCTCCAGACTTCACCTTCTCCTTCTCCTTCTTCTGCTTCTTCTGCTTCACCCTCCAGACTTCAGCTTCTCCTTCTCCTTCTTCTGCTTCTTCTGCTGCGCCCTCCAGACTTCATCTTCTCCTTCTCCTTCTTCTGCTTCTTCTGCTTCACCGTCCTGACTTCACCTTCTCCTTCTCCTTCTTCTACTTCTTCTGCTTCACCCCCCTGACTTCACCTGCTCCTTCTCCTTCTTCTGCTTCTTCTGATTCACCCTCCTAACTACACCTTCTCCTTCTCCTTCTTCTACTTCTTCTGATTCACCCTCCTGACTTCATCTTCTCCTTCTCCTTCTTCTGCTTCTTCTGATTCACCATCCAGACTTCACCTTCTCCTTCTCCTTCTTCTGCTTCTTCTGATTCACCCTCCAGACTTCACCTTCTCCTTCTCCTTCTTCTGCTTCTTCTGATTCACCCTCCAGACTTCATCTTCTCCTTCTCCTTCTTCTGCTTCTTCTGATTCACCCTCCAGACTTCACCTTCTCCTTCTCCTTCTTCTGCTTCTTCTGATTCACCCTCCAGACTTCACCTTCTCCTTCTCCTTCTTCTACTTCTTCTGATTCACCCTCCAGACTTCACCTTCTCCTTCTCCTTCTTATACTTCTTCAGATTCACCCTCCAGTCTTCACCTTCTCCTTCTCCTTCTTCTGTTTCTTCTGCTTCACCCTCCAGACTTCACCTTCTTCTTCTCTTTCTTCTGCTTCTTCTGATTCACCCTCCAGACTTCACCTTCTCCTTCTCCTTCTTCTGATTCTTCTGATTCACCCTCCAGACTTCACCTTCTCCTTCTCCTTCTTCTGCTTCTTCTGATTCACCCTCCTGACTTCACCTTCTCCTTCTCCTTCTTCTACTTCTTCTGATTCACCCTCCTGACTTCACCTTCTCCTTCTCCTTCTTCTACTTCTTCTGCTTCACCCTCCAGACTTCACCTTCTCCTTCTCCTTCTTCTACTTCTTCTGATTCACCCTCCAGACTTCACCTTCTCCTTCTCCTTCTTCTGCTTCTTCTGATTCACCCTCCAGACTTCACCTTCTCCTTCTCCTTATTCTGCTTCTTCTGATTCACCCTCCAGACTTCACCTTCTCCTTCTCCTTCTTCTGCTTCTTCTGATTCACCCTCCAGACTTCACCTTCTCCTTCTCCTTCTCCTTCTTCTGCTTCTTCTAATTCACCCTCCAGACTTCACCTTCTCCTTCTCCTTCTTCTGCTTCTTCTGATTCACCCTCCAGACTTCACCTTCTCCTTCTCCTTCTTCTGCTTCTTCTGATTGACCCTCCAGACCTCACCTTCTCCTTCTCCTTCTTCTGCTTCTTCTGATTCACCCTCCAGACTTCATCTTCTCCTTCTCCTTCTTCTGCTTCTTCTGATTCACCCTCCAGACTTCACCTTCTCCTTCTCCTTCTTCTGCTTCTTCTGATTCACCCTCCAGACTTCACCTTCTCCTTCTCCTTCTTCTACTTCTTCTGATTCACCCTCCTGACTTCACCTTCTCCTTCTTCTGCTTCTTCTGCTTCACCCTCCAGACTTCACCTTCTCCTGCTCCTTCTTCTGCTTCTTCTGCTTCACCCTCCAGACTTCACCTTCTCCTTCTCCTTCTTCTGCTTCTTCTGCTTCACCCTCCTGACTTCACCTTCTCCTTCTCCTTCTTCTACTTCTTCTGATTCACCCTCCAGACTTCACCTTCTCCTTCTCCTTCTTCTGCTTCTTCTGCTTCACCCTCCAGACTTCACCTTCTCCTTCTCCTTCTTCTGCTTCTTCTGCTTCGCCCTCCAGACTTCACCTTCTCCTTCTCCATCGTCTGCTTCATCTGCTTCACTCTCCTGACTTCACCTTCTCCTTCTCCTTCTTCTACTTCTTCTGATTCACCCTCCAGACTTCACCTTCTCCTTCTCCTTCTTCTGCTTCTTCTGCTTCACCCTCCAGACTTCAGCTTCTCCTTCTTCTTCTTCTGCTTCTTCTGCTGCGCCCTCCAGACTTCACCTTCTCCTTCTCCTTCTTCTGCTTCTTCTGCTTCACCGTCCTGACTTCACCTTCTCCTTCTCCTTCTTCTACTTCTTCTGCTTCACCCCCCTGACTTCACCTGCTCCTTCTCCTTCTTCTGCTTCTTCTGATTCACCCTCCTAACTTCACCTTCTCCTTCTCCTTCTTCTGCTTCTTCTGATTCACCCTCCTGACTTCACCTTCTCCTTCTCCTTCTTCTGCTTCTTCTGATTCACCCTCCAGACTTCACCTTCTCCTTATCCTTCTTCTGCTTCTTCTGTTTCACCCTCCAGACTTCACCTTCTCCTTCTCCTTCTTCTGCTTCTTCTGATTCACCCTCCAGACTTCATCTTCTCCTTCTCCTTCTTCTGCTTCTTCTGATTCACCCTCCAGACTTCACCTTCTCCTTCTCCTTCTTCTGCTTCTTCTGATTCACCCTCCAGACTTCACCTTCTCCTTCTCCTTCTTCTACTTCTTCTGATTCACCCTCCAGACTTCATCTTCTCCTTCTCCTTCTTCTACTTCTTCAGATTCACCCTCCAGTCTTCACCTTCTCCTTCTCCTTCTTCTGTTTCTTCTGCTTCACCCTCCAGACTTCACCTTCTCCTTCTCTTTCTTCTGCTTCTTCTGATTCACCCTCCAGACTTCACCCTCTCCTTCTCCTTCTTCTGATTCTTCTGATTCACCCTCCAGACTTAACCTTCTCCTTCTCCTTCTTCTGCTTCTTCTGATTCACCCTCCAGACTTCACCTTCTCCTTCTCCTTCTTCTGCTTCTTCTGATTCACCCTCCAGTCTTCATCTTCTCCTTCTCCTTCTTCTGCTTCTTCTGATTCACCCTCCAGACTTCACCTTCTCCTTCTCCTTCTTCTGCTTCTTCTGATTCACCCTGCAGACTTCACCTTCTCCTTCTCCTTCTTCTACTTCTTCTGATTCACCCTCCAGACTTCACCTTCTCCTTCTCCTTCTTCTACTTCTTCAGATTCACCCTCCAGTCTTCACCTTCTCCTTCTCCTTCTTCTGTTTCTTCTGCTTCACCCTCCAGACTTCACCTTCTCCTTCTCTTTCTTCTGCTTCTTCTGATTCACCCTCCAGACTTCACCTTCTCCTTCTCCTTCTTCTGATTCTTCTGATTCACCCTCCAGACTTCACCTTCTCCTTCTCCTTCTTCTGCTTCTTCTGATTCACCCTCCTGACTTCACCTTCTCCTTCTCCTTCTTCTACTTCTTCTGATTCACCCTCCTGACTTCACCTTCTCCTTCTCCTTCTTCTACTTCTTCTGCTTCACCCTCCAGACTTCACCTTCTCCTTCTCCTTCTTCTACTTCTTCTGATTCACCCTCCAGACTTCACCTTCTCCTTCTCCTTCTTTTGCTTCTTCTGCTTCACACTCCAGACTTCACCTTCTCCTTCTCCTTCTTCTGCTTCTTCTGATTCACCCTCCTTACTTCACCTTCTCCTTCTCCTTCTTCTGCTTCTTCTGATTCACCCTCCTGACTTCACCTTCTCCTTCTCCTTATTCTGCTTCTTCTGATTCACCCTCCAGACTTCACCTTCTCCTTCTCCTTCTTCTGCTTCTTCCGATTCACCCTCCAGACTTCACCTTCTCCTTCTCCTTCTTCTACTTCTTCTGATTCACCCTCCAGACTTCACCTTCTCCTTCTCCTTCTTCTGCTTCTTCTGATTCACCCTCCAGACTTCACCTTCTCCTTCTCCTTCGTCTACTTCTTCTGATTCACCCTCCAGACTACACCTTCTCCTTCTCCTTCTTCTACTTCTTCTGATTCACACTCCAGACTTCACCTTCTCCTTCTTCTTCTTCTGTTTCTTCTGATTCACCCTCCAGACTTCACCTTCTCCTTCTCCTTCTTCTACTTCTTCTGATTCACCCTCCAGACTTCACCTTCTCCTTCTCCTTCTTCTACTTCTTCTGATTCACCCTCCAGACTTCACCTTCTCCTTCTCCTTCTTCAACTTCTTCTGCTTCTCCCTCCAGACTTCACCTTCTCCTTCTCCTTCTTCTGCTTCTTCTGATTCACCCTCCAGACTTCACCTTCTCCTTCTCCTTCTTCTACTTCTTCTGATTCACCCTCCAGACTTCACCTTCTCCTTCTCCTTCTTCTACTTCTTCTGATTCACCCTCCAGACTTCACCTTCTCCTTCTCCTTCTTCTACTTCTTCCGATTCACCCTCCTGACTTCACCTTCTCCTTCTCCTTCTTCTGCTTCTTCTGCTTCACCCTCCTGACTTCACCTTGTCCTTCTCCTTCTTCTACTTCTTCTGATTCACCCTCCAGACTTCACCTTCTCCTTCTCCTTCTTCTGCTTCTTCTGCTTCACCCTCCAGACTTCACCTTCTCCTTCTCCTTCTTCTGCTTCTTCTGATTCGCCCTCCAGACATCACCTTCTCCTTCTCCTTCTTCTGCTTCTTCTGCTTCACCCTCCAGACTTCACCTTCTCCTTCTCCTTCTTCTGCTTCTTCTGCTTCACTCTCCTGACTTCACCTTCTCCTTCTCCTTCTTCTACTTCTTCTGATTCAACCTCCAGACTTCACCTTCTACTTCTCCTTCTTCTGCTTCTTCTGCTTCACCCTCCAGACTTCACCTTCTCCTTCTCCTTCTTCTGCTTCTTCTGCTGGGCCCTCCAGACTTCACCTTCTCCTTCTCCTTCTTCTACTTCTTCTGTTTCACCCCCTGACTTCACCTGCTCCTTCTCCTTCTTCTGCTTCTTCTGATTCACCCTCCAGACTTCAACTTCTCCTGCTCCTTCTTCTGCTTCTTCTGCTTCACCCTCCAGACTTCACCTTCTCCTTCTCCTTCTTCTGCTTCTTCTGCTTCACCCTCCTGACTTCACCTTCTCCTTCTCCTTCTTCTGCTTCTTCTGCTTCACCCTCCTGACTTCACCTTCTCCTTCTCCTTCTTCTACTTCTTCTGATTCACCCTCCAGACTTCACCTTCTCCTTCTCCTTCTTCTGCTTCTTCTGCTTCACCCTCCAGACTTCAACTTCTCCTGCTCCTTCTTCTGCTTCTTCTGCTTCACCCTCCAGACTTCACCTTCTCCTTCTCCTTCTTCTGCTTCTTCTGCTTCACCCTCCTGACTTCACCTTCTCCTTCTCCTTCTTCTACTTCTTCTGATTCACCCTCCAGACTTCACCTTCTCCTTCTCCTTCATCTGCTTCTTCTGCTGCGCCCTCCAGACTTCACCTTCTCCTTCTCCTTCTTCTGCTTCTTCTGCTTCACCGTCCTGACTTCACCTTCTCCTTCTCCTTCTTCTATTTCTTCTGCTTCACCCCCCTGACTTCACCTGCTCCTTCTCCTTCTTCTGCTTCTTCTGATTCACCCTCCTAACTTCACCTTCTCCTTCTCCTTCTTCTGCTTCTTCTGATTCACCCTCCTGACTTCACCTTCTCCTTCTGCTTCTTCTGCTTCTTCTGATTCACCCTCCATACTTCACCTTCTCCTTCTCCTTCTTCTGCTTCTTCTGTTTCACCCTCCAGACTTCACCTTCTCCTTCTCCTTCTTCTGCTTCTTCTGATTCAACCTCCAGACTTCATCTTCTCCTTCTCCTTCTTCTGCTTCTTCTGATTCACCCTCCAGACTTCACCTTCTCCTTCTCCTTCTTCTGCTTCCTCTGATTCACCCTCCAGACTTCACCTTCTCCTTCTCCTTCTTCTACTTCTTCTGATTCACCCTCCAGACTTCACCTTCTCCTTCTCCTTCTTCTACTTCTTCAGATTCACCCTCCAGTCTTCACCTTCTCCTTCTCCTTCTTCTGTTTCTTCTGCTTCACCCTCCAGACTTCACCTTCTCCTTCTCTTTCTTCTGCTTCTTCTGATTCACCCTCCAGACTTCACCTTCTCCTTCTCCTTCTTCTGATTCTTCTGATTCACCCTCCAGACTTCACCTTCTCCTTCTCCTTCTTCTGCTTCTTCTGATTCACCCTCCAGACTTCACCTTCTCCTTCTCCTTCTTCTGCTTCTTCTGATTCACCCTCCAGACTTCATCTTCTCCTTCTCCTTCTTCTGCTTCTTCTGGTTCACCCTCCAGACTTCACCTTCTCCTTCTCCTTCTTCTGCTTCTTCTGATTCACCCTCCAGACTTCACCTTCTCCTTCTCCTTCTTCTACTTCTTCTGATTCACCCTCCAGACTTCACCTTCTCCTTCTCCTTCTTCTACTTCTTCAGATTCACCCTCCAGTCTTCACCTTCTCCTTCTCCTTCTTCTGTTTCTTCTGCTTCACCCTCCAGACTTCACCTTCTCCTTCTCTTTCTTCTGCTTCTTCTGATTCACCCTCCAGACTTCACCTTCTTCTTCTCCTTCTTCTGATTCTTCTGATTCACCCTCCAGACTTCACCTTCTCCTTCTCCTTCTTCTGCTTCTTCTGATTCACCCTCCTGACTTCACCTTCTCCTTCTCCTTCTTCTACTTCTTCTGATTCACCCTCCTGACTTCACCTTCTCCTTCTCCTTCTTCTACTTCTTCTGCTTCACCCTCCAGACTTCACCTTCTCCTTCTCCTTCTTCTACTTCTTCTGATTCACCCTCCAGACTTCACCTTCTCCTTCTCCTTCTTTTGCTTCTGCTGCTTCACACTCCAGACTTCACCTTCTCCTTCTCCTTCTTCTGCTTCTTCTGATTCACCCTCCTTACTTCACCTTCTCCTTCTCCTTCTTCTGCTTCTTCTGATTCACCCTCCTGACTTCACCTTCTCCTTCTCCTTATTCTGCTTCTTCTGTTTCACCCTCCAGACTTCACCTTCTCCTTCTCCTTCTTCTGCTTCTTCTGATTCACCCTCCAGATTTCACCTTCTCCTTCTCCTTCTTCTGCTTCTTCTGATTCACCCTCCAGACTTCACCTTCTCCTTCTCCTTCTTCTACTTCTTCTGATTCACCCTCCAGACTTCACCTTCTCCTTCTCCTTCTTCTGCTTCTTCTGATTCACCCTCCAGACTTCACCTTCTCCTTCTCCTTCGTCTACTTCTTCTGATTCACCCTCCAGACTACACCTTCTCCTTCTCCTTCTTCTACTTCTTCTGATTCACCCTCCAGACTTCACCTTCTCCTTCTCCTTCTTCTGTTTCTTCTGATTCACCCTCCAGACTTCACCTTCTCCTTCTCCTTCTTCTACTTCTTCTGATTCACCCTCCAGACTTCACCTTCTCCTTCTCCTTCTTCTACTTCTTCTGATTCACCCTCCAGACTTCACCTTCTCCTTCTCCTTCTTCTGCTTCTTCCGATTCAACCTCCTGACTTCACCTTCTCCTTCTCCTTCTTCTGCTTCTTCTGCTTCACCCTCCTGACTTCACCTTCTCCTTCTCCTTCTTCTACTTCTTCTGATTCACCCTCCAGACTTCACCTTCTCCTTCTCCTTCTTCTGCTTCTTCTGCTTCACCCTCCAGACATCACCTTCTCCTTCTCCTTCTTCTGCTTCTTCTGCTTCGCCCTCCAGACATCACCTTCTCCTTCTCCTTCTTCTGCTTCTTCTGCTTCACCCTCCAGACTTCAGCTTCTCCTTCTCCTTCTTCTGCTTCTTCTGCTTCACTCTCCTGACTTCTCCTTCTCCTTCACCTTCTTCTACTTCTTCTGATTCACCCTCCAGACTTCACCTTCTCCTTCTCCTTCTTCTGCTTCTTCTGCTTCACCCTCCAGACTTCACCTTCTCCTTCTCCTTCTTCTGCTTCTTCTGCTGCGCCCTCCAGACTTCACCTTCTCCTTCTCCTTCTTCTGCTTCTTCTGCTTCACACTCCTGACTTCACCTTCTCCTTCTCCTTCTTCTACTTCTTCTGCTTCACCCCCCTGACTTCACCTGCTCCTTCTCCTTCTTCTGCTTCTTCTGGTTCACCCTCCTAACTTTACCTTCTCCTTCTCCTTCTTCTGCTTCTTCTGATTCACCCTCCTGACTTCACCTTCTCCTTCTCCTTCTTCTGCTTCTTCTAATTCACCCTCCAGACTTCACCTTCTCCTTGTCCTTCTTCTGCTTCTTCTGATTCACCCTCCAGACTTCACCTTCTCCTTCTCCTTCTTCTGCTTCTTCTGATTCACCCTCCAGACTTCACCTTCTCCTTCTCCTTCTTCTACTTCTTCTGATTCACCCTCCTGACTTCACCTTCTCCTTCTCCTTCTTCTGCTTCTTCTGCTTCACCCTCCAGACTTCACCTTCTCCTGCTCCTTCTTCTGCTTCTTCTGCTTCACCCTCCAGACTTCACCTTCTCCTTCTCCTTCTTCTGCTTCTTCTGCTTCACCCTCCTGACTTCACCTTCTCCTTCTCCTTCTTCTACTTCTTCTGATTCACCCTCCAGACTTCACCTTCTCCTTCTCCTTCTTCTGCTTCTTCTGCTTCACCCTCCAGACTTCACCTTCTCCTTCTCCTTCTTCTGCTTCTTCTGCTTCGCCCTCCAGACTTCACCTTCTCCTTCTCCATCTTCTGCTTCTTCTGCTTCACTCTCCTGACTTCACCTTCTCCTTCTCCTTCTTCTACTTCTTCTGATTCACCCTCCAGACTTCACCTTCTCCTTCTCCTTCTTCTGCTTCTTCTGCTTCACCCTCCAGACTTCAGCTTCTCCTTCTCCTTCTTCTGCTTCTTCTGCTGCGCCCTCCAGACTTCACCTTCTCCTTCTCCTTCTTCTGCTTCTTCTGCTTCACCGTCCTGACTTCACCTTCTCCTTCTCCTTCTTCTACTTCTTCTGCTTCACCCCCCTGACTTCACCTGCTCCTTCTCCTTCTTCTGCTTCTTCTGATTCACCCTCCTAACTACACCTTCTCCTTCTCCTTCTTCTACTTCTTCTGATTCACCCTCCTGACTTCATCTTCTCCTTCTCCTTCTTCTGCTTCTTCTGATTCACCCTCCAGACTTCACCTTCTCCTTCTCCTTCTTCTGCTTCTTCTGATTCATCCTCCAGACTTCACCTTCTCCTTCTCCTTCTTCTGCTTCTTCTGATTCACCCTCCAGACTTCATCTTCTCCTTCTCCTTCTTCTGCTTCTTCTGATTCACCCTCCAGACTTCACCTTCTCCTTCTCCTTCTTCTGCTTCTTCTGATTCACCCTCCAGACTTCACCTTCTCCTTCTCCTTCTTCTACTTCTTCTGATTCACCCTCCAGACTTCACCTTCTCCTTCTCCTTCTTATACTTCTTCAGATTCACCCTCCAGTCTTCACCTTCTCCTTCTCCTTCTTCTGTTTCTTCTGCTTCACCCTCCAGACTTCACCTTCTTCTTCTCTTTCTTCTGCTTCTTCTGATTCACCCTCCAGACTTCACCTTCTCCTTCTCCTTCTTCTGATTCTTCTGATTCACCCTCCAGACTTCACCTTCTCCTTCTCCTTCTTCTGCTTCTTCTGATTCACCCTCCTGACTTCACCTTCTCCTTCTCCTTCTTCTACTTCTTCTGATTCACCCTCCTGACTTCACCTTCTCCTTCTCCTTCTTCTACTTCTTCTGCTTCACCCTCCAGACTTCACCTTCTCCTTCTCCTTCTTCTACTTCTTCTGATTCACCCTCCAGACTTCACCTTCTCCTTCTCCTTCTTCTGCTTCTTCTGATTCACCCTCCAGACTTCACCTTCTCCTTCTCCTTATTCTGCTTCTTCTGATTCACCCTCCAGACTTCACCTTCTCCTTCTCCTTCTTCTGCTTCTTCTGATTCACCCTCCAGACTTCACCTTCTCCTTCTCCTTCTTCTGCTTCTTCTGATTCACCCTCCAGACTTCACCTTCTCCTTCTCCTTCTTCTGCTTCTTCTGATTCACCCTCCAGACTTCACCTTCTCCTTCTCCTTCTTCTACTCCTTCTGATTCACCCTCCAGACTTCAGCTTCTCCTTCTCCTTCTTCTGCTTCTTCTGATTCACCCTCCAGAGTTCACCTTATCCTTCTCCTTATTCTGCTTCTTCTGATTCACCCTCCAGACTTCACCTTCTCCTTCTCCTTCTTCTGCTTCTTCTGATTCACCCAGCAGACTTCACCTTCTCCTTCTCCTACTTCTGCATCTTCTGATTCACCCTCCAGACTTCACCTTCTCCTTCTCCTTCTTCTGCTTCTTCTGATTCACCCTCCAGACTTCACCTTCTCCTTCTCCTTCTTCTACTTCTTCTGATTCACCCTCCAGACTTCACCTTCTCCTTCTCCTTCTTCTGCTTCTTCTGATTCACCCTCCAGACTTCACCTTCTCCTTCTCCTTCTTCTACTTCTTCTGCTTCACCCTCCAGACTACACCTTCTCCTTCTCCTTCTTCTACTTCTTCTGATTCACCCTCCAGACTTCACCTTCTCCTTCTCCTTATTCTGCTTCTTCTGATTCACCCTCCAGACTTCACCTTCTCCTTCTCCTTCTTCTGCTTCTTCTGATTCACCCTCCAGACTTCACCTTCTCCTTCTCCTTCTTCTGCTTCTTCTGATTCACCCTCCAGACTTCACCTTCTCCTTCTCCTTCTTCTACTTCTTCTGATTCACCCTCCAGACTTCACCTTCTCCTTCTCCTTCTTCTGCTTCTTCTGGTTCACCCTCCTGACTTCACCTTCTCCTTCTCCTTCTTCTACATCTTCTGATTCACCCTCCTGACTTCACCTTCTCCTTCTCCTTCTTCTACTTCTTCTGCTTCACCCTCCAGACTTCACCTTCTCCTTGTCCTTCTTCTACTTCTTCTGATTCACCCTCCAGACTTCACCTTCTCCTTCTCCTTCTTCAACTTCTTCTGATTCACCCTCCAGACTTCACCTTCTCCTTCTCCTTTTTTTACTTCTTCTGATTCACCCTCCAGACTTCACCTTCTTCTTCTCCTTCTTCTGCTTCTTCTGTTTCACCCTCCAGACTTCACCTTCTCCTTCTCCTTATTCTGCTTCTTCTGAATCACCCTCCAGACTTCACCTTCTCCTTCTCCTTCTTCTGCTTCTTCTGATTCACCCTCCAGACTTCAACTTCTCCTTCTCCTTCTTCTGCTTCTTCTGATTCACCCTCCAGACTTCACCTTCTCCTTCTCCTTCTTCTACTTCTTCTGATTCACCCTCCAGACTTCACCTTCTCCATCTCCTTCTTCTGCTTCTTCTGATTCACCCTCCAGACTTCACCTTCTCCTTCTCCTTCGTCTACTTCTTCTGATTCACCCTCCAGACTTCACCTTCTCCTTCTCCTTCTTCTGCTTCTTCTGATTCACCCTCCAGACTTCACCTTCTCCTTCTCCTTCTTCTACTTCTTCTGATTCACCCTCCAGACTTCACCTTCTCCTTCTCTTTCTTCTGCTTCTTCTGATTCACCCTCCAGACTTCACCTTCTCCTTCTCCTTCTTCTGATTCTTCTGATTCACCCTCCAGACTTCACCTTCTCCTTCTCCTTCTTCTGCTTCTTCTGATTCACCCTCCTGACTTCACCTTCTCCTTCTCCTTCTTCTACATCTTCTGATTCACCCTCCTGACTTCACCTTCTCCTTCTCCTTCTTCTACTTCTTCTGCTTCACCCTCCAGACTTCAGCTTCTCCTTCTCCTTTTCTACTTCTTCTGATTCACCCTCCAGACTTCACCTTCTCCTTCTCCTTCTTCTACTTCTTCTGATTCAGCCTGCAGACTTCACCTTCTCCTTCTCCTTCTTCTACTTATTCTGATTCACCCTCCAGACTTCACCTTCTCCTTCTCCTTCTTCTGCTTCTTCTGATTCACCCTCCAGACTTCACCTTCTCCTTCTCCTTATTCTGCTTCTTCTGAATCACCCTCCAGACTTCACCTTCTCCATCTCCTTCTTCTGCTTCTTCTGATTCACCCTCCAGACTTCACCTTCTCCTTCTCCTTCTTCTGCTTCTTCTGATTCACCCTCCAGACTTCACCATCTCCTTCTCCTTCTTCTACTTCTTCTGATTCACCCTCCAGACTTCACCTTCTCCATCTCCTTCTTCTGCTTCTTCTGATTCACCCTCCAGACTTCACCTTCTCCTTCTCCTTCGTCTACTTCTTCTGATTCACCCTCCAGACTACACCTTCTCCTTCTCCTTCTTCTACTTCTTCTGATTCACCCTCCAGACTTCACCTTCTCCTTCTCCTTCTTCTGTTTCTTCTGATTCACCCTCCAGACTTCACCTTCTCCTTCTCCTTCTTCTACTACTTCTGATTCACCCTCCAGACTTCACCTTCTCCTTCTCCTTCTTCTACTTCTTCTGATTCACCCTCCTGACTTCATCTTCTCCTTCTCCTTCTTCTGCTTCTTCTGATTCACCCTCCAGACTTCACCTTCTCCTTTTCCTTCTTCTGTTTCTTCTGCTTCACCCTCCAGACTTCACCTTCTCCTTCTCTTTCTTCTGCTTCTTCTGATTCACCCTCCAGACTTCACCTTCTCCTTCTCCTTCTCCTGATTCTTCTGATTCACCCTCCAGACTTCACCTTCTCCTTCTCCTTCTTCTGCTTCTTCTGATTCACCCTCCTGACTTCACCTTCTCCTTCTCCTTCTTCTACTTCTTCTGATTCACCCACCTGACTTCACCTTCTCCTTCTCCTTCTTCTACTTCTTCTGCTTCACCCTCCAGACTTCACCTTCTCCTTCTCCTTCTTCTACTTCTTCTGATTCACCCTCCAGACTTCACCTTCTCCTTCTCCTTCTTCTGCTTCTTCTGATTCACCCTCCAGACTTCACCTTCTCCTTCTCCTTATTCTGCTTCTTCTGATTCACCCTCCAGACTTCACCTTCTCCTTCTCCTTCCTCTGCTTCTTCTGATTCACCCTCCAGACTTCACCTTCTCCTTCTCCTTCTTCTGATTCTTCTGATTCACCCTCCAGACTTCACCTTCTCCTTCTCCATCTTCTGCTTCTTCCGATTCACCCTCCTGACTTCACCTTCTCCTTCTCCTTCTTCTACTTCTTCTGATTCACCCTCCTGACATCACCTTCTCCTTCTCCATCTTCTAATTCTTCTGCTTCACCCTCCAGTCTTCAACTTCTCCTTCTCCTTCTTCTACTTCTTCTGATTCACCCTCCAGACTTCACCTTCTCCTTCTCCTTCTTCTACTTCTTCTGATATACCCTCCAGACTACACCTTCTCCTTCTCCTTCTTCTACTTCTTCTGATTCACCCTCCAGACTTCACCTTCTCCTTCTCCTTATTCTGCTTCTTCTGATTCACCCTCCAGACTTCACCTTCTCCTTCTCCTTCTTCTGCTTCTTCTGATTCACCCTCCAGACTTCACCTTCTCCTTCTCCTTCTTCTGCTTCTTCTGATTCACCCTCCAGACTTCACCTTCTCCTTCTCCTTCTTCTACTTCTTCTGATTCACCCTCCAGACTTCACCTTCTCCTTCTCCTTCTTCTGCTTCTTCTGGTTCACCCTCCTGACTTCACCTTCTCCTTCTCCTTCTTCTACATCTTCTGATTCACCCTCCTGACTTCACCTTCTCCTTCTCCTTCTTCTACTTCTTCTGCTTCACCCTCCAGACTTCACCTTCTCCTTGTCCTTCTTCTACTTCTTCTGATTCACCCTCCAGACTTCACCTTCTCCTTCTCCTTCTTCAACTTCTTCTGATTCACCCTCCAGACTTCACCTTCTCCTTCTCCTTTTTTTACTTCTTCTGATTCACCCTCCAGACTTCACCTTCTTCTTCTCCTTCTTCTGCTTCTTCTGTTTCACCCTCCAGACTTCACCTTATCCTTCTCCTTATTCTGCTTCTTCTGATTCACCCTCCAGACTTCACCTTCTCCTTCTCCTTCTTCTGCTTCTTCTGATTCACCCAGCAGACTTCACCTTCTCCTTCTCCTACTTCTGCATCTTCTGATTCACCCTCCAGACTTCACCTTCTCCTTCTCCTTCTTCTGCTTCTTCTGATTCACCCTCCAGACTTCACCTTCTCCTTCTCCTTCTTCTACTTCTTCTGATTCACCCTCCAGACTTCACCTTCTCCTTCTCCTTCTTCTGCTTCTTCTGATTCACCCTCCAGACTTCACCTTCTCCTTCTCCTTCTTCTACTTCTTCTGCTTCACCCTCCAGACTACACCTTCTCCTTCTCCTTCTTCTACTTCTTCTGATTCACCCTCCAGACTTCACCTTCTCCTTCTCCTTATTCTGCTTCTTCTGATTCACCCTCCAGACTTCACCTTCTCCTTCTCCTTCTTCTGCTTCTTCTGATTCACCCTCCAGACTTCACCTTCTCCTTCTCCTTCTTCTGCTTCTTCTGATTCACCCTCCAGACTTCACCTTCTCCTTCTCCTTCTTCTACTTCTTCTGATTCACCCTCCAGACTTCACCTTCTCCTTCTCCTTCTTCTGCTTCTTCTGGTTCACCCTCCTGACTTCACCTTCTCCTTCTCCTTCTTCTACATCTTCTGATTCACCCTCCTGACTTCACCTTCTCCTTCTCCTTCTTCTACTTCTTCTGCTTCACCCTCCAGACTTCACCTTCTCCTTGTCCTTCTTCTACTTCTTCTGATTCACCCTCCAGACTTCACCTTCTCCTTCTCCTTCTTCAACTTCTTCTGATTCACCCTCCAGACTTCACCTTCTCCTTCTCCTTTTTTTACTTCTTCTGATTCACCCTCCAGACTTCACCTTCTTCTTCTCCTTCTTCTGCTTCTTCTGTTTCACCCTCCAGACTTCACCTTCTCCTTCTCCTTATTCTGCTTCTTCTGAATCACCCTCCAGACTTCACCTTCTCCTTCTCCTTCTTCTGCTTCTTCTGATTCACCCTCCAGACTTCAACTTCTCCTTCTCCTTCTTCTGCTTCTTCTGATTCACCCTCCAGACTTCACCTTCTCCTTCTCCTTCTTCTACTTCTTCTGATTCACCCTCCAGACTTCACCTTCTCCATCTCCTTCTTCTGCTTCTTCTGATTCACCCTCCAGACTTCACCTTCTCCTTCTCCTTCGTCTACTTCTTCTGATTCACCCTCCAGACTTCACCTTCTCCTTCTCCTTCTTCTGCTTCTTCTGATTCACCCTCCAGACTTCACCTTCTCCTTCTCCTTCTTCTACTTCTTCTGATTCACCCTCCAGACTTCACCTTCTCCTTCTCTTTCTTCTGCTTCTTCTGATTCACCCTCCAGACTTCACCTTCTCCTTCTCCTTCTTCTGATTCTTCTGATTCACCCTCCAGACTTCACCTTCTCCTTCTCCTTCTTCTGCTTCTTCTGATTCACCCTCCTGACTTCACCTTCTCCTTCTCCTTCTTCTACATCTTCTGATTCACCCTCCTGACTTCACCTTCTCCTTCTCCTTCTTCTACTTCTTCTGCTTCACCCTCCAGACTTCAGCTTCTCCTTCTCCTTTTCTACTTCTTCTGATTCACCCTCCAGACTTCACCTTCTCCTTCTCCTTCTTCTACTTCTTCTGATTCAGCCTGCAGACTTCACCTTCTCCTTCTCCTTCTTCTACTTATTCTGATTCACCCTCCAGACTTCACCTTCTCCTTCTCCTTCTTCTGCTTCTTCTGATTCACCCTCCAGACTTCACCTTCTCCTTCTCCTTATTCTGCTTCTTCTGAATCACCCTCCAGACTTCACCTTCTCCTTCTCCTTCTTCTGCTTCTTCTGATTCACCCTCCAGACTTCACCTTCTCCTTCTCCTTCTTCTGCTTCTTCTGATTCACCCTCCAGACTTCACCATCTCCTTCTCCTTCTTCTACTTCTTCTGATTCACCCTCCAGACTTCACCTTCTCCATCTCCTTCTTCTGCTTCTTCTGATTCACCCTCCAGACTTCACCTTCTCCTTCTCCTTCGTCTACTTCTTCTGATTCACCCTCCAGACTACACCTTCTCCTTCTCCTTCTTCTACTTCTTCTGATTCACCCTCCAGACTTCACCTTCTCCTTCTCCTTCTTCTGTTTCTTCTGATTCACCCTCCAGACTTCACCTTCTCCTTCTCCTTCTTCTACTACTTCTGATTCACCCTCCAGACTTCACCTTCTCCTTCTCCTTCTTCTACTTCTTCTGATTCACCCTCCAGACTTCATCTTCTCCTTCTCCTTCTTCTGCTTCTTCTGATTCACCCTCCAGACTTCACCTTCTCCTTTTCCTTCTTCTGTTTCTTCTGCTTCACCCTCCAGACTTCACCTTCTCCTTCTCTTTCTTCTGCTTCTTCTGATTCACCCTCCAGACTTCACCTTCTCCTTCTCCTTCTTCTGATTCTTCTGATTCACCCTCCAGACTTCACCTTCTCCTTCTCCTTCTTCTGCTTCTTCTGATTCACCCTCCTGACTTCACCTTCTCCTTCTCCTTCTTCTACTTCTTCTGATTCACCCACCTGACTTCACCTTCTCCTTCTCCTTCTTCTACTTCTTCTGCTTCACCCTCCAGACTTCACCTTCTCCTTCTCCTTCTTCTACTTCTTCTGATTCACCCTCCAGACTTCACCTTCTCCTTCTCCTTCTTCTGCTTCTTCTGATTCACCCTCCAGACTTCACCTTCTCCTTCTCCTTATTCTGCTTCTTCTGATTCACCCTCCAGACTTCACCTTCTCCTTCTCCTTCCTCTGCTTCTTCTGATTCACCCTCCAGACTTCACCTTCTCCTTCTCCTTCTTCTGATTCTTCTGATTCACCCTCCAGACTTCACCTTCTCCTTCTCCATCTTCTGCTTCTTCCGATTCACCCTCCTGACTTCACCTTCTCCTTCTCCTTCTTCTACTTCTTCTGATTCACCCTCCTGACATCACCTTCTCCTTCTCCATCTTCTAATTCTTCTGCTTCACCCTCCAGTCTTCAACTTCTCCTTCTCCTTCTTCTACTTCTTCTGATTCACCCTCCAGACTTCACCTTCTCCTTCTCCTTCTTCTACTTCTTCTGATATACCCTCCAGACTACACCTTCTCCTTCTCCTTCTTCTACTTCTTCTGATTCACCCTCCAGACTTCACCTTCTCCTTCTCCTTATTCTGCTTCTTCTGATTCACCCTCCAGACTTCACCTTCTCCTTCTCCTTCTTCTGCTTCTTCTGATTCACCCTCCAGACTTCACCTTCTCCTTCTCCTTCTTCTGCTTCTTCTGATTCACCCTCCAGACTTCACCTTCTCCTTCTCCTTCTTCTACTTCTTCTGATTCACCCTCCAGACTTCACCTTCTCCTTCTCCTTCTTCTGCTTCTTCTGGTTCACCCTCCTGACTTCACCTTCTCCTTCTCCTTCTTCTACATCTTCTGATTCACCCTCCTGACTTCACCTTCTCCTTCTCCTTCTTCTACTTCTTCTGCTTCACCCTCCAGACTTCACCTTCTCCTTGTCCTTCTTCTACTTCTTCTGATTCACCCTCCAGACTTCACCTTCTCCTTCTCCTTCTTCAACTTCTTCTGATTCACCCTCCAGACTTCACCTTCTCCTTCTCCTTTTTTTACTTCTTCTGATTCACCCTCCAGACTTCACCTTCTTCTTCTCCTTCTTCTGCTTCTTCTGTTTCACCCTCCAGACTTCACCTTCTCCTTCTCCTTATTCTGCTTCTTCTGAATCACCCTCCAGACTTCACCTTCTCCTTCTCCTTCTTCTGCTTCTTCTGATTCACCCTCCAGACTTCAACTTCTCCTTCTCCTTCTTCTGCTTCTTCTGATTCACCCTCCAGACTTCACCTTCTCCTTCTCCTTCTTCTACTTCTTCTGATTCACCCTCCAGACTTCACCTTCTCCATCTCCTTCTTCTGCTTCTTCTGATTCACCCTCCAGACTTCACCTTCTCCTTCTCCTTCGTCTACTTCTTCTGATTCACCCTCCAGACTTCACCTTCTCCTTCTCCTTCTTCTGCTTCTTCTGATTCACCCTCCAGACTTCACCTTCTCCTTCTCCTTCTTCTACTTCTTCTGATTCACCCTCCAGACTTCACCTTCTCCTTCTCTTTCTTCTGCTTCTTCTGATTCACCCTCCAGACTTCACCTTCTCCTTCTCCTTCTTCTGATTCTTCTGATTCACCCTCCAGACTTCACCTTCTCCTTCTCCTTCTTCTGCTTCTTCTGATTCACCCTCCTGACTTCACCTTCTCCTTCTCCTTCTTCTACATCTTCTGATTCACCCTCCTGACTTCACCTTCTCCTTCTCCTTCTTCTACTTCTTCTGCTTCACCCTCCAGACTTCAGCTTCTCCTTCTCCTTTTCTACTTCTTCTGATTCACCCTCCAGACTTCACCTTCTCCTTCTCCTTCTTCTACTTCTTCTGATTCAGCCTGCAGACTTCACCTTCTCCTTCTCCTTCTTCTACTTATTCTGATTCACCCTCCAGACTTCACCTTCTCCTTCTCCTTCTTCTGCTTCTTCTGATTCACCCTCCAGACTTCACCTTCTCCTTCTCCTTATTCTGCTTCTTCTGAATCACCCTCCAGACTTCACCTTCTCCTTCTCCTTCTTCTGCTTCTTCTGATTCACACTCCAGACTTCACCTTCTCCTTCTCCTTCTTCTGCTTCTTCTGATTCACCCTCCAGACTTCACCATCTCCTTCTCCTTCTTCTACTTCTTCTGATTCACCCTCCAGACTTCACCTTCTCCATCTCCTTCTTCTGCTTCTTCTGATTCACCCTCCAGACTTCACCTTCTCCTTCTCCTTCGTCTACTTCTTCTGATTCACCCTCCAGACTACACCTTCTCCTTCTCCTTCTTCTACTTCTTCTGATTCACCCTCCAGACTTCACCTTCTCCTTCTCCTTCTTCTGTTTCTTCTGATTCACCCTCCAGACTTCACCTTCTCCTTCTCCTTCTTCTACTACTTCTGATTCACCCTCCAGACTTCACCTTCTCCTTCTCCTTCTTCTACTTCTTCTGATTCACCCTCCAGACTTCATCTTCTCCTTCTCCTTCTTCTGCTTCTTCTGATTCACCCTCCAGACTTCACCTTCTCCTTTTCCTTCTTCTGTTTCTTCTGCTTCACCCTCCAGACTTCACCTTCTCCTTCTCTTTCTTCTGCTTCTTCTGATTCACCCTCCAGACTTCACCTTCTCCTTCTCCTTCTTCTGATTCTTCTGATTCACCCTCCAGACTTCACCTTCTCCTTCTCCTTCTTCTGCTTCTTCTGATTCACCCTCCTGACTTCACCTTCTCCTTCTCCTTCTTCTACTTCTTCTGATTCACCCACCTGACTTCACCTTCTCCTTCTCCTTCTTCTACTTCTTCTGCTTCACCCTCCAGACTTCACCTTCTCCTTCTCCTTCTTCTACTTCTTCTGATTCACCCTCCAGACTTCACCTTCTCCTTCTCCTTCTTCTGCTTCTTCTGATTCACCCTCCAGACTTCACCTTCTCCTTCTCCTTATTCTGCTTCTTCTGATTCACCCTCCAGACTTCACCTTCTCCTTCTCCTTCCTCTGCTTCTTCTGATTCACCCTCCAGACTTCACCTTCTCCTTCTCCTTCTTCTGATTCTTCTGATTCACCCTCCAGACTTCACCTTCTCCTTCTCCATCTTCTGCTTCTTCCGATTCACCCTCCTGACTTCACCTTCTCCTTCTCCTTCTTCTACTTCTTCTGATTCACCCTCCTGACATCACCTTCTCCTTCTCCATCTTCTAATTCTTCTGCTTCACCCTCCAGTCTTCAACTTCTCCTTCTCCTTCTTCTACTTCTTCTGATTCACCCTCCAGACTTCACCTTCTCCTTCTCCTTCTTCTACTTCTTCTGATATACCCTCCAGACTTGACCTTCTCCTTTTCCTTCTTCTACTTCTTCTGATTCACCCTCCAGACTTCACCTTCTCCTTCTCCTTCTTCTGCTTCTTCTGCTTCACCGTCCTGACTTCACCTTCTCCTTCTCCTTCTTCTACTTCTTCTGCTTCATCCCCCTGACATCACCTGCTCCTTCTCCTTCTTCTGCTTCTTCTGATTCACCCTCCTAACTTCACCTTCTCCTTCTCCTTCTTCTGCTTCTTCTGATTCACCCTCCTGACTTCACCTTCTCCTTCTCCTTCTTCTGCTTCTTCTGATTCACCCTCCAGACTTCACCTTCTCCTTCTCCTTCTTCTGCTTCTTCTGATTCACCCTCCAGACTTCACCTTCTCCTTCTCCTTCTTCTGTTTCTTCTGATACACCCTCCAGACTTCACCTTCTCCTTCTCCTTCTTCTGCTTCTTCTGATTCACCCTCCAGACTTCACCTTCTCCTTCTCCTTCTTCTGCTTCTTCTGATTCACCCTCCAGACCTCACCTTCTCCTTCTCCTTCTTCTACTTCTTCTGATTCACCCTCCAGACTTCATCTTCTCCTTCTCCTTCTTCTGCTTCTTCTGATTCACCCTCCAGACTTCACCTTCTCCTTCTCCTTCTTCTGCTTCTTCTGATTCACCCTCCAGACTTCACCTTCTCCTTCTCCTTCTTCTACTTCTTCTGATTCACCCTCCAGACTTCACCTTCTCCTTCTCCTTCTTCTACTTCTTCTGATTCACCCTCCAGTCTTCACCTTCTCCTTCTCCTTCTTCTGTTTCTTCTGCTTCACCCTCCAGACTTCACCTTCTCCTTCTCTTTCTTCTGCTTCTTCTGATTCACCCTCCAGACTTCACCTTCTCCTTCTCCTTCTTCTGATTCTTCTGATTCACCCTACAGACTTCACCTTCTCCTTCTCCTTCTTCTGCTTCTTCTGATTCACCCTCCTGATTTCACCTTCTCCTTCTCCTTCTTCTACTTCTTCTGATTCACCCTCCTGACTTCAACTTCTCCTTCTCCTTCTTCTGCTTCACCCTCCTGACTTCACCTTCTCCTTCTCCTTCTTCTACATCTTCTGATTCACCCTCCTGACTTCACCTTCTCCTTCTCCTTCTTCTACTTCTTCTGCTTCACCCTCCAGACTTCAGCTTCTCCTTCTCCTTTTCTACTTCTTCTGATTCACCCTCCAGACTTCACCTTCTCCTTCTCCTTCTTCTACTTCTTCTGATTCAGCCTGCAGACTTCACCTTCTCCTTCTCCTTCTTCTACTTATTCTGATTCACCCTCCAGACTTCACCTTCTCCTTCTCCTTCTTCTGCTTCTTCTGATTCACCCTCCAGACTTCACCTTCTCCTTCTCCTTATTCTGCTTCTTCTGAATCACCCTCCAGACTTCACCTTCTCCTTCTCCTTCTTCTGCTTCTTCTGATTCACCCTCCAGACTTCACCTTCTCCTTCTCCTTCTTCTGCTTCTTCTGATTCACCCTCCAGACTTCACCATCTCCTTCTCCTTCTTCTACTTCTTCTGATTCACCCTCCAGACTTCACCTTCTCCATCTCCTTCTTCTGCTTCTTCTGATTCACCCTCCAGACTTCACCTTCTCCTTCTCCTTCGTCTACTTCTTCTGATTCACCCTCCAGACTACACCTTCTCCTTCTCCTTCTTCTACTTCTTCTGATTCACCCTCCAGACTTCACCTTCTCCTTCTCCTTCTTCTGTTTCTTCTGATTCACCCTCCAGACTTCACCTTCTCCTTCTCCTTCTTCTACTACTTCTGATTCACCCTCCAGACTTCACCTTCTCCTTCTCCTTCTTCTACTTCTTCTGATTCACCCTCCAGACTTCATCTTCTCCTTCTCCTTCTTCTGCTTCTTCTGATTCACCCTCCAGACTTCACCTTCTCCTTTTCCTTCTTCTGTTTCTTCTGCTTCACCCTCCAGACTTCACCTTCTCCTTCTCTTTCTTCTGCTTCTTCTGATTCACCCTCCAGACTTCACCTTCTCCTTCTCCTTCTTCTGATTCTTCTGATTCACCCTCCAGACTTCACCTTCTCCTTCTCCTTCTTCTGCTTCTTCTGATTCACCCTCCTGACTTCACCTTCTCCTTCTCCTTCTTCTACTTCTTCTGATTCACCCACCTGACTTCACCTTCTCCTTCTCCTTCTTCTACTTCTTCTGCTTCACCCTCCAGACTTCACCTTCTCCTTCTCCTTCTTCTACTTCTTCTGATTCACCCTCCAGACTTCACCTTCTCCTTCTCCTTCTTCTGCTTCTTCTGATTCACCCTCCAGACTTCACCTTCTCCTTCTCCTTATTCTGCTTCTTCTGATTCACCCTCCAGACTTCACCTTCTCCTTCTCCTTCCTCTGCTTCTTCTGATTCACCCTCCAGACTTCACCTTCTCCTTCTCCTTCTTCTGATTCTTCTGATTCACCCTCCAGACTTCACCTTCTCCTTCTCCATCTTCTGCTTCTTCCGATTCACCCTCCTGACTTCACCTTCTCCTTCTCCTTCTTCTACTTCTTCTGATTCACCCTCCTGACATCACCTTCTCCTTCTCCATCTTCTAATTCTTCTGCTTCACCCTCCAGTCTTCAACTTCTCCTTCTCCTTCTTCTACTTCTTCTGATTCACCCTCCAGACTTCACCTTCTCCTTCTCCTTCTTCTACTTCTTCTGATATACCCTCCAGACTACACCTTCTCCTTCTCCTTCTTCTACTTCTTCTGATTCACCCTCCAGACTTCACCTTCTCCTTCTCCTTATTCTGCTTCTTCTGATTCACCCTCCAGACTTCACCTTCTCCTTCTCCTTCTTCTGCTTCTTCTGATTCACCCTCCAGACTTCACCTTCTCCTTCTCCTTCTTCTGCTTCTTCTGATTCACCCTCCAGACTTCACCTTCTCCTTCTCCTTCTTCTACTTCTTCTGATTCACCCTCCAGACTTCACCTTCTCCTTCTCCTTCTTCTGCTTCTTCTGGTTCACCCTCCTGACTTCACCTTCTCCTTCTCCTTCTTCTACATCTTCTGATTCACCCTCCTGACTTCACCTTCTCCTTCTCCTTCTTCTACTTCTTCTGCTTCACCCTCCAGACTTCACCTTCTCCTTGTCCTTCTTCTACTTCTTCTGATTCACCCTCCAGACTTCACCTTCTCCTTCTCCTTCTTCAACTTCTTCTGATTCACCCTCCAGACATCACCTTCTCCTTCTCCTTTTTTTACTTCTTCTGATTCACCCTCCAGACTTCACCTTCTTCTTCTCCTTCTTCTGCTTCTTCTGTTTCACCCTCCAGACTTCACCTTCTCCTTCTCCTTATTCTGCTTCTTCTGAATCACCCTCCAGACTTCACCTTCTCCTTCTCCTTCTTCTGCTTCTTCTGATTCACCCTCCAGACTTCAACTTCTCCTTCTCCTTCTTCTGCTTCTTCTGATTCACCCTCCAGACTTCACCTTCTCCTTCTCCTTCTTCTACTTCTTCTGATTCACCCTCCAGACTTCACCTTCTCCATCTCCTTCTTCTGCTTCTTCTGATTCACCCTCCAGACTTCACCTTCTCCTTCTCCTTCGTCTACTTCTTCTGATTCACCCTCCAGACTTCACCTTCTCCTTCTCCTTCTTCTGCTTCTTCTGATTCACCCTCCAGACTTCACCTTCTCCTTCTCCTTCTTCTACTTCTTCTGATTCACCCTCCAGACTTCACCTTCTCCTTCTCTTTCTTCTGCTTCTTCTGATTCACCCTCCAGACTTCACCTTCTCCTTCTCCTTCTTCTGATTCTTCTGATTCACCCTCCAGACTTCACCTTCTCCTTCTCCTTCTTCTGCTTCTTCTGATTCACCCTCCTGACTTCACCTTCTCCTTCTCCTTCTTCTACATCTTCTGATTCACCCTCCTGACTTCACCTTCTCCTTCTCCTTCTTCTACTTCTTCTGCTTCACCCTCCAGACTTCAGCTTCTCCTTCTCCTTTTCTACTTCTTCTGATTCACCCTCCAGACTTCACCTTCTCCTTCTCCTTCTTCTACTTCTTCTGATTCAGCCTGCAGACTTCACCTTCTCCTTCTCCTTCTTCTACTTATTCTGATTCACCCTCCAGACTTCACCTTCTCCTTCTCCTTCTTCTGCTTCTTCTGATTCACCCTCCAGACTTCACCTTCTCCTTCTCCTTATTCTGCTTCTTCTGAATCACCCTCCAGACTTCACCTTCTCCTTCTCCTTCTTCTGCTTCTTCTGATTCACCCTCCAGACTTCACCTTCTCCTTCTCCTTCTTCTGCTTCTTCTGATTCACCCTCCAGACTTCACCATCTCCTTCTCCTTCTTCTACTTCTTCTGATTCACCCTCCAGACTTCACCTTCTCCATCTCCTTCTTCTGCTTCTTCTGATTCACCCTCCAGACTTCACCTTCTCCTTCTCCTTCGTCTACTTCTTCTGATTCACCCTCCAGACTACACCTTCTCCTTCTCCTTCTTCTACTTCTTCTGATTCACCCTCCAGACTTCACCTTCTCCTTCTCCTTCTTCTGTTTCTTCTGATTCACCCTCCAGACTTCACCTTCTCCTTCTCCTTCTTCTACTACTTCTGATTCACCCTCCAGACTTCACCTTCTCCTTCTCCTTCTTCTACTTCTTCTGATTCACCCTCCAGACTTCATCTTCTCCTTCTCCTTCTTCTGCTTCTTCTGATTCACCCTCCAGACTTCACCTTCTCCTTTTCCTTCTTCTGTTTCTTCTGCTTCACCCTCCAGACTTCACCTTCTCCTTCTCTTTCTTCTGCTTCTTCTGATTCACCCTCCAGACTTCACCTTCTCCTTCTCCTTCTTCTGATTCTTCTGATTCACCCTCCAGACTTCACCTTCTCCTTCTCCTTCTTCTGCTTCTTCTGATTCACCCTCCTGACTTCACCTTCTCCTTCTCCTTCTTCTACTTCTTCTGATTCACCCACCTGACTTCACCTTCTCCTTCTCCTTCTTCTACTTCTTCTGCTTCACCCTCCAGACTTCACCTTCTCCTTCTCCTTCTTCTACTTCTTCTGATTCACCCTCCAGACTTCACCTTCTCCTTCTCCTTCTTCTGCTTCTTCTGATTCACCCTCCAGACTTCACCTTCTCCTTCTCCTTATTCTGCTTCTTCTGATTCACCCTCCAGACTTCACCTTCTCCTTCTCCTTCCTCTGCTTCTTCTGATTCACCCTCCAGACTTCACCTTCTCCTTCTCCTTCTTCTGATTCTTCTGATTCACCCTCCAGACTTCACCTTCTCCTTCTCCATCTTCTGCTTCTTCCGATTCACCCTCCTGACTTCACCTTCTCCTTCTCCTTCTTCTACTTCTTCTGATTCACCCTCCTGACATCACCTTCTCCTTCTCCATCTTCTAATTCTTCTGCTTCACCCTCCAGTCTTCAACTTCTCCTTCTCCTTCTTCTACTTCTTCTGATTCACCCTCCAGACTTCACCTTCTCCTTCTCCTTCTTCTACTTCTTCTGATATACCCTCCAGACTTGACCTTCTCCTTTTCCTTCTTCTACTTCTTCTGATTCACCCTCCAGACTTCACCTTCTCCTTCTCCTTCTTCTGCTTCTTCTGCTTCACCGTCCTGACTTCACCTTCTCCTTCTCCTTCTTCTACTTCTTCTGCTTCATCCCCCTGACATCACCTGCTCCTTCTCCTTCTTCTGCTTCTTCTGATTCACCCTCCTAACTTCACCTTCTCCTTCTCCTTCTTCTGCTTCTTCTGATTCACCCTCCTGACTTCACCTTCTCCTTCTCCTTCTTCTGCTTCTTCTGATTCACCCTCCAGACTTCACCTTCTCCTTCTCCTTCTTCTGCTTCTTCTGATTCACCCTCCAGACTTCACCTTCTCCTTCTCCTTCTTCTGTTTCTTCTGATACACCCTCCAGACTTCACCTTCTCCTTCTCCTTCTTCTGCTTCTTCTGATTCACCCTCCAGACTTCACCTTCTCCTTCTCCTTCTTCTGCTTCTTCTGATTCACCCTCCAGACCTCACCTTCTCCTTCTCCTTCTTCTACTTCTTCTGATTCACCCTCCAGACTTCATCTTCTCCTTCTCCTTCTTCTGCTTCTTCTGATTCACCCTCCAGACTTCACCTTCTCCTTCTCCTTCTTCTGCTTCTTCTGATTCACCCTCCAGACTTCACCTTCTCCTTCTCCTTCTTCTACTTCTTCTGATTCACCCTCCAGACTTCACCTTCTCCTTCTCCTTCTTCTACTTCTTCTGATTCACCCTCCAGTCTTCACCTTCTCCTTCTCCTTCTTCTGTTTCTTCTGCTTCACCCTCCAGACTTCACCTTCTCCTTCTCTTTCTTCTGCTTCTTCTGATTCACCCTCCAGACTTCACCTTCTCCTTCTCCTTCTTCTGATTCTTCTGATTCACCCTACAGACTTCACCTTCTCCTTCTCCTTCTTCTGCTTCTTCTGATTCACCCTCCTGATTTCACCTTCTCCTTCTCCTTCTTCTACTTCTTCTGATTCACCCTCCTGACTTCAACTTCTCCTTCTCCTTCTTCTGCTTCACCCTCCAGACTTCACCTTCTCCTTCTCCTTCTTCTACTTCTTCTGATTCACCCTCCAGACTTCACCTTCTCCTTCTCCTTCTTCTGCTTCTTCTGATTCACCCTCCAGACTTCACCTTCTCCTTCTCCTTATTCTGCTTCTTCTCATTCACCCTCCAGACTTCACCTTCTCCTTCTCCTTCTTCTGCTTCTTCTGATTCACCCTCCAGACTTCACCTTCTCCTTCTACTTCTTCTGCTTCTTCTGATTCACCCTCCAGACTTCACCTTCTCCTTCTCCTTCCTCTGCTTCTTCTGATTCACCCTCCAGACTTCACCTTCTCCTTCTCCTTCTTCTACTTCTTCTGATTCACCCTCCAGACTTCACCATCTCCTTCTCTTTCTTCTGCTTCTTCTGATTCACCCTCCAGACTTCACATTCTCCTTCTCCTTCTTCTGATTCTTCTGATTCATCCTCCAGACTTCACCTTCTCCTTCTCCTTCTTCTGCTTCTTCTGATTCACCCTCCTGACTTCACCTTCTCCTTCTCCTTCTTCTACTTCTTCTGATTCACCCTCCTGACTTCACCTTCTCCTTCTCCTTCTTCTACTTCTTCTGCTTCACCCTCCAGACTTCACCTTCTCCTTCTCCTTCTTCTACTTCTTCTGATTCAACCTCCAGACTTCACCTTCTCCTTCTCCTTCTTCTACTTCTTCTGATTCACCCTCCAGACTTCACCTTCTCCTTCTCCTTCTTCTGCTTCTTCTGATTCACCCTCCAGACTTCACCTTCTCCTTCTCCTTATTCTGCTTCTTCTGATTCACCCTCCAGACTTCTCCTTCTCCTTCTCCTTCTTCTGCTTCTTCTGATTCACCCTCCAGACTTCACCTTCTCCTTCTCCTTCTTCTGCTTCTTCTGATTCACCCTCCAGACTTCACCTTCTCCTTCTCCTTCTTCTACTTCTTCTGATTCACCCTCCAGACTTCACCTTCTCCATCTCCTTCTTCTGCTTCTTCTGATTCACCCTCCAGACTTCACCTTCTCCTTCTCCTTCTTCTGTTTCTTCTGATTCACCCTCCAGACTTCACCTTCTCCTTCTCCTTCTTCTACTACTTCTGATTCACCCTCCAGACTTCACCTTCTCCTTCTCCTTCTTCTACTTCTTCTGATTCACCCTCCAGATTTCATCTTCTCCTTCTCCTTCTTCTGCTTCTTCTGATTCACCCTCCAGACTTCACCTTCTCCTTCTCCTTCTTCTGTTTCTTCTGCTTCACCCTCCAGACTTCACCTTCTCCTTCTCTTTCTTCTGCTTCTTCTGATTCACCCTCCAGACTTCACCTTCTCCTTCTCCTTCTTCTGATTCTTCTGATTCACCCTCCAGACTTCACCTTCTCCTTCTCCTTCTTCTGCTTCTTCTGATTCACCCTCCTGACTTCACCTTCTCCTTCTCCTTCTTCTACTTCTTCTGCTTCACCCACCTGACTTCACCTTCTCCTTCTCCTTCTTCTACTTCTTCTGCTTCACCCTCCAGACTTCACCTTCTCCTTCTCCTTCTTCTACTTCTTCTGATTCACCCTCCAGACTTCACCTTCTCCTTCTCCTTCTTCTGCTTCTTCTGATTCACCCTCCAGACTTCACCTTCTCCTTCTCCTTATTCTGCTTCTTCTGATTCACCCTCCAGACTTCACCTTCTCCTTCTCCTTCCTCTGCTTCTTCTGATTCACCCTCCAGACTTCACCTTCTCCTTCTCCTTCTTCTGATTCTTCTGATTCACCCTCCAGACTTCACCTTCTCCTTCTCCATCTTCTGCTTCTTCCGATTCACCCTCCTGACTTCACCTTCTCCTTCTCCTTCTTCTACTTCTTCTGATTCACCCTCCTGACATCACCTTCTCCTTCTCCATCTTCTAATTCTTCTGCTTCACCCTCCAGACTTCAACTTCTCCTTCTCCTTCTTCTACTTCTTCTGATTCACCCTCCAGACTTCACCTTCTCCTTCTCCTTCTTCTACTTCTTCTGATTCACCCTCCAGACTTGACCTTCTCCTTTTCCTTCTTCTACTTCTTCTGATTCACCCTCCAGACTTCACCTTCTCCTTCTCCTTCTTCTGCTTCTTCTGCTTCACCGTCCTGACTTCACCTTCTCCTTCTCCTTCTTCTACTTCTTCTGCTTCATCCCCCTGACATCACCTGCTCCTTCTCCTTCTTCTGCTTCTTCTGATTCACCCTCCTAACTTCACCTTCTCCTTCTCCTTCTACTGCTTCTTCTGATTCACCCTCCTGACTTCACCTTCTCCTTCTCCTTCTTCTGCTTCTTCTGATTCACCCTCCAGACTTCACCTTCTCCTTCTCCTTCTTCTGCTTCTTCTGATTCACCCTCCAGACTTCACCTTCTCCTTCTCCTTCTTCTGCTTCTTCTGATTCACCCTCCAGACTATACCTTCTCCTTCTCCTTCTTCTACTTCTTCTGATTCACCCTCCAGACTTCACCTTCTCCTTCTCCTTCTTCTGTTTCTTCTGATACACCCTCCAGACTTCACCTTCTCCTTCTCCTTCTTCTGCTTCTTCTGATTCACCCTCCAGACTTCACCTTCTCCTTCTCCTTCTTCTGCTTCTTCTGATTCACCCTCCAGACCTCACCTTCTCCTTCTCCTTCTTCTACTTCTTCTGATTCACCCTCCAGACTTCATCTTCTCCTTCTCCTTCTTCTGCTTCTTCTGATTCACCCTCCAGACTTCACCTTCTCCTTCTCCTTCTTCTGCTTCTTCTGATTCACCCTCCAGACTTCACCTTCTCCTTCTCCTTCTTCTACTTCTTCTGATTCACCCTCCAGACTTCACCTTCTCCTTCTCCTTCTTCTACTTCTTCTGATTCACCCTCCAGTCTTCACCTTCTCCTTCTCCTTCTTCTGTTTCTTCTGCTTCACCCTCCAGACTTCACCTTCTCCTTCTCTTTCTTCTGCTTCTTCTGATTCACCCTCCAGACTTCACCTTCTCCTTCTCCTTCTTCTGATTCTTCTGATTCACCCTACAGACTTCACCTTCTCCTTCTCCTTCTTCTGCTTCTTCTGATTCACCCTCCTGATTTCACCTTCTCCTTCTCCTTCTTCTACTTCTTCTGATTCACCCTCCTGACTTCAACTTCTCCTTCTCCTTCTTTTGCTTCACCCTCCAGACTTCACCTTCTCCTTCTCCTTCTTCTAATTCTTCTGATTCACCCTCCAGACTTCACCTTCTCCTTCTCCTTCTTCTGCTTCTTCTGATTCACCCTCCAGACTTCACCTTCTCCTTCTCCTTATTCTGCTTCTTCTCATTCACCCTCCAGACTTCACCTTCTCCTTCTCCTTCTTCTGCTTCTTCTGATTCACCCTCCAGACTTCACCTTCTCCTTCTACTTCTTCTGCTTCTTCTGATTCACCCTCCAGACTTCACCTTCTCCTTCTCCTTCCTCTGCTTCTTCTGATTCACCATCCAGACTTCACCTTCTCCTTCTCCTTCTTCTACTTCTTCTGATTCACCCTCCAGACTTCACCATCTCCTTCTCTTTCTTCTGCTTCTTCTGATTCACCCTCCAGACTTCACATTCTCCTTCTCCTTCTTCTGATTCTTCTGATTCATCCTCCAGACTTCACCTTCTCCTTCTCCTTCTTCTGCTTCTTCTGATTCACCCTCCTGACTTCACCTTCTCCTTCTCCTTCTTCTACTTCTTCTGATTCACCCTCCTGACTTCACCTTCTCCTTCTCCTTCTTCTACTTCTTCTGCTTCACCCTCCAGACTTCACCTTCTCCTTCTCCTTCTTCTACTTCTTCTGATTCAACCTCCAGACTTCACCTTCTCCTTCTCCTTCTTCTACTTCTTCTGATTCACCCTCCAGACTTCACCTTCTCCTTCTCCTTCTTCTACTTTTTCTGATTCACCCTCCAGACTTCACCTTCTCCTTCTCCTTCTTCTGCTTCTTCTGATTCACCCTCCAGACTTCACCTTCTCCTTCTCCTTATTCTGCTTCTTCTGATTCACCCTCCAGACTTCTCCTTCTCCTTCTCCTTCTTCTGCTTCTTCTGATTCACCCTCCAGACTTCACCTTCTCCTTCTCCTTCTTCTGCTTCTTCTGATTCACCCTCCAGACTTCACCTTCTCCTTCTCCTTCTTCTACTTCTTCTGATTCACCCTCCAGACTTTACCTTCTCCATCTCCTTCTTCTGCTTCTTCTGATTCACCCTCCAGACTTCACCTTCTCCTTCTCCTTCGTCTACTTCTTCTGATTCACCCTCCAGACTACACCTTCTCCTTCTCCTTCTTCTACTTCTTCTGATTCACCCTCCAGACTTCACCTTCTCCATCTCCTTCTTCTGTTTCTTCTGATTCACCGTCCAGACTTCACCTTCTCCTTCTCCTTCTTCTGCTTCTTCTGATTCACCCTCCAGACTTCACCTTCTCCTTCTCCTCCTTCTGCTTCTTCTGATTCACCCTCCAGACTTCACCTTCTCCTTCTCCATCTTCTACTTCTTCTGATTCACCCTCCAGACTTCACCTTCTCCTTCTCCTTCTTCCACTTCTTCTGATTCACCCTCCAGTCTTCACCTTCTCCTTCTCCTTCTTCTGTTTCTTCTGCTTCACCCTCCAGACTTCACCTTCTCCTTCTCTTTCTTCTGCTTCTTCTGATTCACCCTCCAGACTTCACCTTCTCCTTCTCCTTCTTCTGATTCTTCTGATTCACTCTCCAGACTTCACCTTCTCCTTCTCCTTCTTCTGCTTCTTCTGATTCACCCTCCTGACTTCACCTTCTCCTTCTCCTTCTTCTACTTCTTCTGATTCACCCTCCTGACTTCACCTTCTCCTTCTCCTTCTTCTACTTCTTCTGCTTCACCCTCCAGACTTCACCTTCTCCTTCTCCTTCTTCTACTTCTTCTGATTCACCCTCCAGACTTCATCTTCTCCTTCTCCTTCTTCTGCTTCTTCTGATTCACCCTCCAGACTTCACCTTCTCCTTCTCCTTATTCTGCTTCTTCTGATTCACCCTCCAGACTTCACCTTCTCCTTCTCCTGATTCTGCTTCTTCTGATTCACCCTCCAGACTTCACCTTCTCCTTCTCCTTCTTCTGCTTCTTCTGATTCACCTTCCTGACTTCACCTTCTCCTTCTCCTTCTTCTACTTCTTCTGATTCACCCTCCTGACTTCACCTTCTCCTTCTCCTTCTTCTACTTCTTCTGCTTCACCCTCCAGACTTCACCTTCTCCTTCTCCTTCTTCTACTTCTTCTGATTCACCCTCCAGACTTCACCTTCTCCTTCTCCTTCTTCTGCTTCTTCTGATTCACCCTCCATACTTCACCTTCACTTCTCCTTATTCTGCTTCTTCTGATTCACCCTCCAGACTTCAACTTCCCCTTCTCCTTCTTCTGCTTCTTCTGATTCACCCTCCATACTTCACCTTCACTTCTCCTTCTTCTGCTTCTTCTGATTCACCCTCCAGACTTCACCTTCTCCTTCTCCTTCTTCTGCTTCTTCTGATTCACCCTCCAGACTTCACCTTCTCCTTCTCCTTCTTCTGCTTCTTCTGATTCACCCTCCAGACTTCACCTTCTCCTTCTTCTACTTCTTCTGATTCACCCTCCAGACTTCACCTTCTCCTTCTCTTTCTTCTGCTTCTTCTGATTCACCCTCCAGATTTCATCTTCTCCTTCTCCTGCTTCTGCTTCTTCTGATTCACCCTCCAGACTTCCCCTTCTCCTTCTCCTTTTCTGCTTCTTCTGATTCACCCTCCAGACTTCACCTTCTCCTTCTCCTTCTTCTGCTTCTTCTGATTCACCCTCCAGACTTCACCTTCTCCTTCTCCTTTTTCTACTTCTTCTGATTCACCCTCCAGACCTCACCTTCTCCTTCTCCTTCTTCTACTTCTTCTGATTCACCCTCCAGATTTCATCTTCTCCTTCTCCTTCTTCTGCTTCTTCTGATTCACCCTCCAGACTTCACCATCTCCTTCTCCTTCTTCTGCTTCTTCTGATTCACCCTCCTGACTTCACCTTCTCCTTCTCCTTCTTCTACTTCTTCTGATTCACCCTCCTGACTTCACCTTCTCCTTCTCCTTCTTCTACTTCTTCTGCTTCACCCTCCAGACTTCACCTTCTCCTTCTCCTTCTTCTACTTCTTCTGATTCACCCTCCAGACTTGACCTTCTCCTTCTCCTTCTTCTAATTCTTCTGATTCACCCTCCAGACTTCACCTTCTCCTTCTCCTTCTTCTGCTTCTTCTGCTTCACCGTCCTGACTTCACCTTCTCCTTCTTCTACTTCTTCTGCTTCATCCCCCTGACATCACCTGCTCCTTCTCCTTCTTCTGCTTCTTCTGATTCACCCTCCTAACTTCACCTTCTCCTTCTCCTTCTTCTGCTTCTTCTGATTCACCCTCCTGACTTCACCTTCTCCTTCTACTTCTTCTGCTTCTTCTGATTCACCCTCCAGACTTCACCTTCTCCTTCTCTTTCTTCTGCTTCTTCTGATTCACCCTCCAGACTTCACCTTCTCCTTCTCCTTCTTCTGATTCTTCTGATTCACCCTCCAGACTTCACCTTCTCCTTCTCCTTCTTCTACTTCGTCTGATTCACCCTCTTGACTTCACCTTCTCCTTCTCCTTCTTCTACTTCTTCTGCTTCACCCTCCAGACTTCACCTTCTCCTTCTCCTTCTTCTACTTCTTCTGATTCACCCTCCAGACTTGACCTTCTCCTTTTCCTTCTTCTACTTCTTCTGATTCACCCTCCAGACTTCACCTTCTCCTTCTCCTTATTCTGCTTCTTCTGCTTCACCGTCCTGACTTCACCTTCTCCTTCTCCTTCTTTTACTTCTTCTGCTTCATCCCCCTGACATCACCTGCTCCTTCTCCTTCTTCTGCTTTTTCTGATTCACCCTCCTAACTTCACCTTCTCCTTCTCCTTCTTCTGCTTCTTCTGATTCACCCTCCTGACTTCACCTTCTCCTTCTCCTTCTTCTGCTTCTTCTGATTCACCCTCCAGACTTCACCTTCTCCTTCTCCTTCTTCTGCTTCTTCTGATTCACCCTCCAGATTTCACCTTCTCCTTCTCCTTCTTCTGCTTCTTCTGATTCACCCTCCAGACTATACCTTCTCCTTCTCCTTCTTCTACTTCTTCTGATTCACCCTCCAGACTTCACCTTCTCCTTCTCCTTCTTCTGTTTCTTCTGATTCACCCTCCAGACTTCACCTTCTCCTTCTCCTTCTTCTGCTTCTTCTGATTCACCCTCCAGACTTCACCTTCTCCTTCTCCTTCTCCTCTTCTTCTGATTCACCCTCCAGACCTCACCTTCTCCTTCTCCTTCTTCTACTTCTTCTGATTCACCTTCCAGACTTCATCTTCTCCTTCTCCTTCTTCTGCTTCTTCTGATTCACCCTCCAGACTTCACCTTCTCCTTCTCCTTCTTCTGCTTCTTCTGATTCACCCTCCAGACTTCACCTTCTCCTTCTCCTTCTTCTACTTCTTCTGATTCACCCTCCAGACCTCACCTTCTCCTTCTCCTTCTTCTCCTTCTTCTGATTCACCCTCCAGTCTTCACCTTCTCCTTCTCCTTCTTCTGTTTCTTCTGCTTCACCCTCCAGACTTCACCTTCTCCTTCTCTTTCTTCTGCTTCTTCTGATTCACCCTCCAGACTTCACCTTCTCCTTCTCCTTCTTCTGATTCTTCTGATTCACCCTACAGACTTCTCCTTCTCCTTCTCCTTCTTCTGCTTCTTCTGATTCACCCTCCTGATTTCACCTTCTCCTTCTCCTTCTTCTACTTCTTCTGATTCACCCTCCTGACTTCACCTTCTCCTTCTCCTTCTTCTGCTTCACCCTCCAGACTTCACCTTCTCCTTCTCCTTCTTCTACTTCTTCTGATTCACCCTCCAGACTTCACCTTCTCCTTCTCCTTCTTCTGCTTCTTCTGATTCACCCTCCAGACTTCACCTTCTCCTTCTCCTTATTCTGCTTCTTCTCATTCACCCTCCAGACTTCACCTTCTCCTTCTCCTTCTTCTGCTTCTTCTGATTCACCCTCCAGACTTCACCTTCTCCTTCTAATTCTTCTGCTTCTTCTGATTCACCCTCCAGACTTCACCTTCTCCTTCTCCTTCCTCTGCTTCTTCTGATTCACCCTCCAGACTTCACCTTCTCCTTCTCCTTCTTCTACTTCTTCTGATTCACCCTCCAGACTTCACCATCTCCTTCTCTTTCTTCTGCTTCTTCTGATTCACCCTCCAGACTTCACATTCTCCTTCTCCTTCTTCTGATTCTTCTTATTCACCCTCCAGACTTCACCTTCTCCTTCTCCTTCTTCTGCTTCTTCTGATTCACCCTCCTGACTTCACCTTCTCCTTCTCCTTCTTCTACTTCTTCTGATTCACCCTCCTGACTTCACCTTCTCCTTCTCCTTCTTCTACTTCTTCTGCTTCACCCTCCAGACTTCACCTTCTCCTTCTCCTTCTTCTACTTCTTCTGATTCAACCTCCAGACTTCACCTTCTCCTTCTCCTTCTTCTACTTCTTCTGATTCACCCTCCAGACTTCACCTTCTCCTTCTCCTTCTTCTACTTCTTCTGATTCACCCTCCAGACTTCACCTTCTCCTTCTCCTTCTTCTGCTTCTTCTGATTCACCTTCCAGACTTCACCTTCTCCTTCTCCTTATTCTGCTTCTTCTGATTCACCCTCCAGACTTCTCCTTCTCCTTCTCCTTCTTCTGCTTCTTCTGATTCACCCTCCAGACTTCACCTTCTCCTTCTCCTTCTTCTGCTTCTTCTGATTCACCCTCCAGACTTCACCTTCTCCTTCTCCTTCTTCTACTTCTTCTGATTCACCCTCCAGACTTCACCTTCTCCTTCTCCTTCTTCCACTTCTTCCGATTCACCCTCCAGTCTTCATCTTCTCCTTCTCCTTCTTCTGTTTCTTCTGCTTCACCCTCCAGACTTCACCTTCTCCTTCTCTTTCTTCTGCTTCTTCTGATTCACCCTCCAGACTTCACCTTCTCCTTCTCCTTCTTCTGATTCTTCTGATTCACCCTCCAGACTTCACCTTCTCCTTCTCCTTCTTCTGCTTCCTCTGATTCACCCTCCTGACTTCACCTTCTCCTTCTCCTTCTTCTACTTCTTCTGATTCACCCTCCTGACTTCACCTTCTCCTTCTCCTTCTTCTACTTCTTCTGCTTCACCCTCCAGACTTCACCTTCTCCTTCTCCTTCTTCTACTTCTTCTGATTCACCCACCAGACTTCATCTTCTCCTTCTCCTTCTTCTGCTTCTTCTGATTCACCCTCCAGACTTCACCTTCTCCTTCTCCTTATTCTGCTTCTTCTGATTCACCCTCCAGACTTCACCTTCTCCTTCTCCTGATTCTGCTTCTTCTGATTCACCCTCCAGACTTCACCTTCTCCTTCTCCTTCTTCTGCTTCTTCTGATTCACCCTCCTGACTTCACCTTCTCCTTCTCCTTCTTCTACTTCTTCTGATTCACCCTCCTGACTTCGCCTTCTCCTTCTCCTTCTTCTACTTCTTCTGCTTCACCCTCCAAACTTCACCTTCTCCTTCTCCTTCTTCTACTTCTTCTGATTCACCCTCCAGACTTCACCTTCTCCTTCTCCTTCTTCTGCTTCTTCTGATTCACCCTCCATACTTCACCTTCACTTCTCCTTATTCTGCTTCTTCTGATTCACCCTCCAGACTTCAACTTCTCCTTCTCCTTCTTCTGCTTCTTCTGATTCACCCTCCAGACTTCACCTTCTCCTTCTCCTTCTTCTGCTTCTTCTGATTCACCCTCCAGACTTCACCTTCTCCTTCTCCTTCTGCTGCTTCTTCTGATTCACCCTCCAGACTTCACCTTCTCCTTCTCCTTCTTCTACTTCTTCTGATTCACCCTCCAGACTTCACCTTCTCCTTCTCTTTCTTCTGCTTCTTCTGATTCACCCTCCAGATTTCATCTTCTCCTTCTCCTTCTTCTGCTTCTTCTGATTCACCCTCCAGACTTCACCTTCTCCTTCTCCTTTTCTGCTTCTTCTGATTCACCCTCCAGACTTCACCTTCTCCTTCTCCTTCTTCTGCTTCTTCTGATTCACCCTCCAGACTTCACCTTCTCCTTCTCCTTCTTCTACTTCTTCTGATTCACCCTCCAGACCTCACCTTCTCCTTCTCCTTCTTCTACTTCTTCTGATTCACCCTCCAGATTTCATCTTCTCCTTCTCCTTCTTCTGCTTCTTCTGATTCATCCTCCAGACTTCACCTTCTCCTTCTCCTTCTTCTGCTTCTTCTGATTCACCCTCCTGACTTCACCTTCTCCTTCTCCTTCTTCTACTTCTTCTGATTCACCCTCCTGACTTCACCTTCTCCTTCTCCTTCTTCTACTTCTTCTGCTTCACCCTCCAGACTTCACCTTCTCCTTCTCCTTCTTCTACTTCTTCTGATTCACCCTCCAGACTTGACCTTCTCCTTCTCCTTCTTCTACTTCTTCTGATTCACCATCCAGACTTCACCTTCTCCTTCTCCTTCTTCTGCTTCTTCTGCTTCACCATCCTGACTTCACCTTCTCCTTCTCCTTCTTCTACTTCTTCTGCTTCATCCCCCTGACATCACCTGCTCCTTCTCCTTCTTCTGCTTCTTCTGATTCACCCTCCTAACTTCACCTTCTCCTTCTCCTTCTTCTGCTTCTTCTGATTCACCCTCCTGACTTCACCTTCTCCTTCTCCTTCTTCTGCTTCTTCTGATTCACCCTCCAGACTTCACCTTCTCCTTCTCTTTCTTCTGCTTCTTCTGCTTCACCCTCCAGACTTCACCTTCTCCTTCTCCTTCTTCTGATTCTTCTGATTCACCCTCCAGACTTCACCTTCTCCTTCTCCTTCTTCTGCTTCTTCTGATTCACCCTCCTGACTTCACCTTCTCCTTCTCCTTCTTCTACTTCTTCTGATTCACCCTCCTGACTTCACCTTCTCCTTCTCCTTCTTCTGCTTCACCCTCCAGACTTCACCTTCTCCTTCTCCTTCTTCTACTTCTTCTGATTCACCCTCCAGACTTCACATTCTCCTTCTCCTTCTTCTACTTATTCTGATTCACCCTCCAGACTTCACCTTCTCCTTCTCCTTCTTCTGCTTCTTCTGCTTCACCGTCCTGACTTCACCTTCTCCTTCTCCTTCTTCTACTTCTTCTGATTCACCCTCCTGACTTCACCTTCTCCTTCTCCTTCTTCTGCTTCACCCTCCAGACTTCACCTTCTCCATTTCCTTCTTCTGCTTCTTCTGATTCACCCTCCAGACTTCACCTTCTCCTTCTCCTTCGTCTACTTCTTCTGATTGACCCTCCAGACTACACCTTCTCCTTCTCCTTCTTCTACTTCTTCTGATTCACCCTCCAGACTTCACCTTCTCCTTCTCCTTCTTCTGTTTCTTCTGATTCACCGTCCAGACTGCACCTTCTCCTTCTCCTTCTTCTACTACTTCTGATTCACCCTCCAGACTTCACCTTCTCCTTCTCCTTCTTCTACTTCTTCTGATTCACCCTCCAGACTTCATCTTCTCCTTCTCCTTCTTCTGCTTCTTCTGATTCACCCTCCAGACTTCACCTTCTCCTTCTCCTTCTTCTGCTTCTTCTGATTCACCCTCCAGACTTCACCTTCTCCTTCTCCTTCTTCTACTTCTTCTGATTCACCCTCCAGACTTCACCTTCACCTTCTCCTTCTTCTACTTCTTCTGATTCACCCTCCAGTCTTCACCTTCTCCTTCTCCTTCTTCTGTTTCTTCTGCTTCACCCTCCAGACTTCACCTTCTCCTTCTCTTTCTTCTGCTTCTTCTGATTCACCCTCCAGACTTCACCTTCTCCTTCTCCTTCTTCTGATTCTTCTGATTCACCCTCCAGACTTCACCTTCTCCTTCTCCTTCTTCTGCTTCTTCTGATTCACCCTCCTGACTTCACCTTCTCCTTCTCCTTCTTCTACTTCTTCTGCTTCACCCTCCAGACTTCACCTTCTCCTTCTCCTTCTTCTACTTCTTCTGATTCACCCTCCAGACTTCATCTTCTCCTTCTCCTTCTTCTGCTTCTTCTGATTCACCCTCCAGACTTCACCTTCTCCTTCTCCTTATTCTGCTTCTTCTGATTCACCCTCCAGACTTCACCTTCTCCTTCTCCTTATTCTGCTTCTTCTGATTCACCCTCCAGACTTCACCTTCTCCTTCTCCTTCCTCTGCTTCTTCTGATTCACCCTCCAGACTTCACCTTCTCCTTCTCCTTCTTCTGTTTCTTCTGATTCACCCTCCAGACTTCACCTTCTCCTTCTCCTTCTTCTGCTTCTTCTGATTCACCCTCCTGACTTCACCTTCTCCTTCTCCTTCTTCTACTTCTTCTGATTCACCCTCCTGACTTCACCTTCTCCTTCTCCTTCTTCTGCTTCTTCTGATTCACCCTCCTGACTTCACCTTCTCCTTCTCCTTCTTCTACTTCTTCTGCTTCACCCACCAGTCTTCACCTTCTCCTTCTCCTTCTTCTACTTCTTCTGATTCACCCTCCAGACTTCACCTTCTCCTTCTCCTTCTTCTGCTTCTTCTGATTCACCCTCCAGACTTCACCTTCTCCTTCTCCTTCTTCTACTTCTTCTGCTTCACCCTCCAGACTTCACCTTCTCCTTCTCCTTCTTCTACTTCTTCTGATTCACCCACCAGACTTCATCTTCTCCTTCTCCTTCTTCTGCTTCTTCTGATTCACCCTCCAGACTTCACCTTCTCCTTCTCCTTATTCTGCTTCTTCTGATTCACCCTCCAGACTTCACCTTCTCCTTCTCCTGATTCTGCTTCTTCTGATTCACCCTCCAGACTTCACCTTCTCCTTCTCCTTCTTCTGCTTCTTCTGATTCACCCTCCTGACTTCACCTTCTCCTTCTCCTTCTTCTACTTCTTCTGATTCACCCTCCTGACTTCACCTTCTCCTTCTCCTTCTTCTACTTCTTCTGCTTCACCCTCCAAACTTCACCTTCTCCTTCTCCTTCTTCTACTTCTTCTGATTCACCCTCCAGACTTCACCTTCTCCTTCTCCTTCTTCTGCTTCTTCTGATTCACCCTCCATACTTCACCTTCACTTCTCCTTATTCTGCTTCTTCTGATTCACCCTCCAGACTTCAACTTCTCCTTCTCCTTCTTCTGCTTCTTCTGATTCACCCTCCAGACTTCACCTTCTCCTTCTCCTTCTTCTGCTTCTTCTGATTCACCCTCCAGACTTCACCTTCTCCTTCTCCTTCTGCTGCTTCTTCTGATTCACCCTCCAGACTTCACCTTCTCCTTCTCCTTCTTCTACTTCTTCTGATTCACCCTCCAGACTTCACCTTCTCCTTCTCTTTCTTCTGCTTCTTCTGATTCACCCTCCAGATTTCATCTTCTCCTTCTCCTTCTTCTGCTTCTTCTGATTCACCCTCCAGACTTCACCTTCTCCTTCTCCTTTTCTGCTTCTTCTGATTCACCCTCCAGACTTCACCTTCTCCTTCTCCTTCTTCTGCTTCTTCTGATTCACCCTCCAGACTTCACCTTCTCCTTCTCCTTCTTCTACTTCTTCTGATTCACCCTCCAGACCTCACCTTCTCCTTCTCCTTCTTCTACTTCTTCTGATTCACCCTCCAGATTTCATCTTCTCCTTCTCCTTCTTCTGCTTCTTCTGATTCATCCTCCAGACTTCACCTTCTCCTTCTCCTTCTTCTGCTTCTTCTGATTCACCCTCCTGACTTCACCTTCTCCTTCTCCTTCTTCTACTTCTTCTGATTCACCCTCCTGACTTCACCTTCTCCTTCTCCTTCTTCTACTTCTTCTGCTTCACCCTCCAGACTTCACCTTCTCCTTCTCCTTCTTCTACTTCTTCTGATTCACCCTCCAGACTTGACCTTCTCCTTCTCCTTCTTCTACTTCTTCTGATTCACCCTCCAGACTTCACCTTCTCCTTCTCCTTCTTCTGCTTCTTCTGATTCACCCTCCATACTTCACCTTCACTTCTCCTTATTCTGCTTCTTCTGATTCACCCTCCAGACTTCAACTTCTCCTTCTCCTTCTTCTGCTTCTTCTGATTCACCCTCCAGACTTCACCTTCTCCTTCTCCTTCTTCTGCTTCTTCTGATTCACCCTCCAGACTTCACCTTCTCCTTCTCCTTCTGCTGCTTCTTCTGATTCACCCTCCAGACTTCACCTTCTCCTTCTCCTTCTTCTACTTCTTCTGATTCACCCTCCAGACTTCACCTTCTCCTTCTCTTTCTTCTGCTTCTTCTGATTCACCCTCCAGATTTCATCTTCTCCTTCTCCTTCTTCTGCTTCTTCTGATTCATCCTCCAGACTTCACCTTCTCCTTCTCCTTCTTCTACTTCTTCTGATTCACCCTCCTGACTTCACCTTCTCCTTCTCAGTCTTCTACTTCTTCTGCTTCACCCTCCAGACTTCACCTTCTCCTTCTCCTTCTTCTACTTCTTCTGATTCACCCTCCAGACTTGACCTTCTCCTTCTCCTTCTTCTACTTCTTCTGATTCACCATCCAGACTTCACCTTCTCCTTCTCCTTCTTCTGCTTCTTCTGCTTCACCGTCCTGACTTCACCTTCTCCTTCTCCTTCTTCTACTTCTTCTGCTTCATCCCCCTGACATCACCTGCTCCTTCTCCTTCTTCTGCTTCTTCTGATTCACCCTCCTAACTTCACCTTCTCCTTCTCCTTCTTCTGCTTCTTCTGATTCACCCTCCTGACTTCACCTTCTCCTTCTCCTTCTTCTGCTTCTTCTGATTCACCCTCCAGACTTCACCTTCTCCTTCTCTTTCTTCTGCTTCTTCTGCTTCACCCTCCAGACTTCACCTTCTCCTTCTCCTTCTTCTGATTCTTCTGATTCACCCTCCAGACTTCACCTTCTCCTTCTCCTTCTTCTGCTTCTTCTGATTCACCCTCCTGACTTCACCTTCTCCTTCTCCTTCTTCTACTTCTTCTGATTCACCCTCCTGACTTCACCTTCTCCTTCTCCTTCTTCTGCTTCACCCTCCAGACTTCACCTTCTCCTTCTCCTTCTTCTACTTCTTCTGATTCACCCTCCAGACTTCACATTCTCCTTCTCCTTCTTCTACTTATTCTGATTCACCCTCCAGACTTCACCTTCTCCTTCTCCTTCTTCTGCTTCTTCTGCTTCACCGTCCTGACTTCACCTTCTCCTTCTCCTTCTTCTACTTCTTCTGATTCACCCTCCTGACTTCACCTTCTCCTTCTCCTTCTTCTGCTTCACCCTCCAGACTTCACCTTCTCCATTTCCTTCTTCTGCTTCTTCTGATTCACCCTCCAGACTTCACCTTCTCCTTCTCCTTCGTCTACTTCTTCTGATTGACCCTCCAGACTACACCTTCTCCTTCTCCTTCTTCTACTTCTTCTGATTCACCCTCCAGACTTCACCTTCTCCTTCTCCTTCTTCTGTTTCTTCTGATTCACCGTCCAGACTTCACCTTCTCCTTCTCCTTCTTCTACTACTTCTGATTCACCCTCCAGACTTCACCTTCTCCTTCTCCTTCTTCTACTTCTTCTGATTCACCCTCCAGACTTCATCTTCTCCTTCTCCTTCTTCTGCTTCTTCTGATTCACCCTCCAGACTTCACCTTCTCCTTCTCCTTCTTCTGCTTCTTCTGATTCACCCTCCAGACTTCACCTTCTCCTTCTCCTTCTTCTACTTCTTCTGATTCACCCTCCAGTCTTCACCTTCTCCTTCTCCTTCTTCTGTTTCTTCTGCTTCACCCTCCAGACTTCACCTTCTCCTTCTCTTTCTTCTGCTTCTTCTGATTCACCCTCCAGACTTCACCTTCTCCTTCTCCTTCTTCTGATTCTTCTGATTCACCCTCCAGACTTCACCTTCTCCTTCTCCTTCTTCTGCTTCTTCTGATTCACCCTCCTGACTTCACCTTCTCCTTCTCCTTCTTCTACTTCTACTGCTTCACCCTCCAGACTTCACCTTCTCCTTCTCCTTCTTCTACTTCTTCTGATTCACCCTCCAGACTTCATCTTCTCCTTCTCCTTCTTCTGCTTCTTCTGATTCACCCTCCAGTCTTCACCTTCTCCTTCTCCTTATTCTGCTTCTTCTGATTCACCCTCCAGACTTCACCTTCTCCTTCTCCTTATTCTGCTTCTTCTGATTCACCCTCCAGACTTCACCTTCTCCTTCTCCTTCCTCTGCTTCTTCTGATTCACCCTCCAGACTTCACCTTCTCCTTCTCCTTCTTCTGTTTCTTCTGATTCACCCTCCAGACTTCACCTTCTCCTTCTCCTTCTTCTGCTTCTTCTGATTCACCCTCCTGACTTCACCTTCTCCTTCTCCTTCTTCTACTTCTTCTGATTCACCCTCCTGACTTCACCTTCTCCTTCTCCTTCTTCTGCTTCTTCTGATTCACCCTCCTGACTTCACCTTCTCCTTCTCCTTCTTCTACTTCTTCTGCTTCACCCACCAGTCTTCACCTTCTCCTTCTCCTTCTTCTACTTCTTCTGATTCACCCTCCAGACTTCACCTTCTCCTTCTCCTTCTTCTGCTTCTTCTGATTCACCCTCCAGACTTCACCTTCTCCTTCTCCTTATTCTGCTTCTTCTGATTCACCCTCCAGACTTCACCTTCTCCTTCTCCTTCTTCTGCTTCTTCTGATTCACACTCCAGACTTCACCTTCTCCTTCTCATTCTTCTACTTCTTCTGATTCACCCTCCAGACTTCACCTTCTCCTTCTCTTTCTTCTGCTTCATCTGATTCACCCTCCAGACTTCACCTTCTCCTTCTCCTTCTTCTGATTCTTCTGATTCACCCTCCAGACTTCACCTTCTTCTTCTCCTTCTTCTGCTTCTTCTGATTCACCCTCCTGACTTCACCTTCTCCTTCTCCTTCTTCTACTTCTTCTGATTCACCCTCCTGACTTCACCTTCTCCTTCTCCTTCTTCTACTTCTTCTGCTTCACCCTCCAGACTTCACCTTCTCCTTCTCCTTCTTCTACTTCTTCTGATTCACCCTCCAGACTTGACCTTCTCCTTCTCCTTCTTCTACTTCTTCTGATTCACCCTCCAGACTTCACCTTCTCCTTCTCCTTCTTCTGCTTCTTCTGCTTCACCGTCCTGACTTCACCTTCTCCTTCTCCTTCTTCTACTTCTTCTGCTTCATCCCCCTGACATCATCTGCTCCTTCTCCTTCTTCTGCTTCTTCTGATTCACCCTCCAGACTTCACCTTCTCCTTCTCCTTCTTCTGCTTCTTCTGATTCACCCTCCAGACCTCACCTTGTCCTTCTCCTTCTTCTACTTCTTCTGATTCACCCTCCAGACTTCATCTGTTCCTTCTCCTTCTTCTACTTCTTCTGATTCACCCTCCAGACTTCACCTTCTCCTTCTCCTTCTTCTACTTCTTCTGATTCACCCTCCAGTCTTCACCTTCTCCTTCTCCTTCTTCTGTTTCTTCTGCTTCACCCTCCAGACTTCACCTTCTCCTTCTCTTTCTTCTGCTTCTTCTGATTCACCCTCCAGACTTCACCTTCTCCTTCTCCTTCTTCTGATTCTTCTGATTCACCCTCCAGACTTCACCTTCTCCTTCTCCTTCTTCTGCTTCTTCTGATTCACCCTCCTGACTTCACCTTCTCCTTCTCCTTCTTCTACTTCTTCTGATTCAGCCTCCTGACTTCACCTTCTCCTTCTCCTTCTTCTACTTCTTCTGCTTCACCCTCCAGACTTCACCTTCTCCTTCTCCTTCTTCTACTTCTTCTGATTCACCCTTCAGACTTCACCTTCTCCTTCTCCTTTTTCTGCTTCTTCTGATTCACCCTCCAGACTTCATCTTCTCCTTCTCCTTATTCTGCTTCTTCTGATTCACCCTCCAGACTTCACCTTCTCCATCTCCTTCTTCTGCTTCTTCTGATTCACCCTCCAGACTTCACCTTCTCCTTCTCCTTCGTCTACTTCTTCTGATTCACCCTCCAGACAACACCTTCTCCTTCTCCTTCTTCTACTTCTTCTGATTCACCCTCCAGATTTGACCTTCTCCTTCTCCTTCTTCTACTTTTTCTGATTCACCCTCCAGACTTCACATTCTCCTTCTCCTTCTTCTGCTTCTTCTGCTTCATCGTCCTGACTTCACCTTCTCCTTCTCCTTCTTCTACTTCTTCTGCTTCATCCCGCTGACATCACCTGCTCCTTCTCCTTCTTCTGCTTCTTCTGATTCACCCTCCTAACTTCACCTTCTCCTTCTCCGTCTTCTGCTTCTTCTGATTCACCCTCCTGACTTCACCTTCTCCTTCTCCTTCTTCTGCTTCTTCTGATTCACCCTCCAGACTTCACCTTCTCCTTCTCCTTCTTCTGCTTCTTCTGATTCACCCTCCAGACTTCACCTTCTCCTTCTCCTTCTTCTGATTCTTCTGATTCACCCTCCAGACTTCACCTTCTCCTTCTCCTTCTTCTGCTTCTTCTGATTCACCCTCCTGACTTAACCTTCTCCTTCTCCTTCTTCTACTTCATCTGATTCAACCTCCTGACTTCACCTTCTCCTTCTCCTTCTTCTACTTCTTCTGCTTCACCCTCCAGACTTCACCTTCTCCTTCTCCTTCTTCTACTTCTTCTGATTCAACCTCCAGAATTCACCTTCTCCTTCTCCTTCTTCTACTTCTTCTGATTCACCCTCCAGACTTCACCTTCTCCTTCTCCTTCTTCTACTTCTTCTGATTCACCCTCCAGACTTCACCTTCTCCTTCTCCTTCTTCTGCTTCTTCTGATTCACCCTCCAGACTTCACCTTCTCCTTCTCCTTATTCTGCTTCTTCTGATTCACCCTCCAGACTTCTCCTTCTCCTTCTCCTTCTTCTGCTTCTTCTGATTCACCCTCCAGACTTCACCTTCTCCTTCTCCTTCTTCTGCTTCTTCTGATTCACCCTCCAGACTTCACCTTCTCCATCTCCTTCTTCTACTTCTTCTGATTCACCCTCCAGACTTTACCTTCTCCATCTCCTTCTTCTGCTTCTTCTGATTCACCCTCCAGACTTCACCTTCTCCTTCTCCTTCGTCTACTTCTTCTGATTCACCCTCCAGACTACACCTTCTCCTTCTCCTTCTTCTACTTCTTCTGATTCACCCTCCAGACTTCACCTTCTCCTTCTCCTTCTTCTGTTTCTTCTGATTCACCGTCCAGACTTCAACTTCTCCTTCTCCTTCTTCTACTACTTCTGATTCACCCTCCAGACTTCACCTTCTCCTTCTCCTTCTTCTACTTCTTCTGATTCACCCTCCAGACTTCATCTTCTCCTTCTCCTTCTTCTGCTTCTTCTGATTCACCCTCCAGACTTCACCTTCTCCTTCTCCTTCTTCTGCTTCTTCTGATTCACCCTCCGGACTTCACCTTCTCCTTCTCCTTCTTCTACTTCTTCCGATTCACCCTCCAGTCTTCATCTTCTCCTTCTCCTTCTTCTGTTTCTTCTGCTTCACCCTCCAGACTTCACCTTCTCCTTCTCTTTCTTCTGCTTCTTCTGATTCACCCTCCAGACATCACCTTCTCCTTCTCCTTCTTCTGCTTCTTCTGATTCACCCTCCTGACTTCACCTTCTCCTTCTCCTTCTTATACTTCTTCTGATTCACCCTCCTGACTTCACCTTCTCCTTCTCCTTCTTCTGCTTCTTCTGATTCACCCTCCAGACTTCACCTTCTCCTTCTCCTTATTCTGCTTCTTCTGATTCACCCTCCAGACTTCACCTTCTCCTTCTCCTTTTTCTGCTTCTTCTGATTCACCCTCCAGACTTCATCTTCTCCTTCTCCTTATTCTGCTTCTTCTGATTCACCCTCCAGACTTCACCTTCTCCTTCTCCTTCGTCTACTTCTTCTGATTCACCCTCCAGACAACACCTTCTCCTTCTCCTTCTTCTACTTCTTCTGATTCACCCTCCAGACTTCACCTTCTCCTTCTCCTTCTTCTGCTTCTTCTGATTCACCCTCCTGACTTCACCTTCTCCTTCTCCTTCTTCTACTTCTTCTGATTCACCCTCCTGACTTCAACTTCTCCTTCTCCTTCTTCTACTTCTTCTGCTTCACCCTCCAGACTTCACCTTCTCCTTCTCCTTCTTCTACTTCTTCTGATTCACCCTCCAGACTTGACCTTCTCCTTCTCCTTCTTCTACTTATTCTGATTCACCCTCCAGACTTCACATTCTCCTTCTCCTTCTTCTGCTTCTTCTGCTTCATCGTCCTGACTTCACCTTCTCCTTCTCCTTCTTCTACTTCTTCTGCTTCATCCCGCTGACATCACCTGCTCCTTCTCCTTCTCCTTCTTCTACTTCTTCTGATTCACCCTCCTGACTTCACCTTCTCCTTCTCCTTCTTCTACTTCTTCTGCTTCACCCTCCAGACTTCACCTTCTCCTTCTCCTTCTTCTACTTCTTCTGATTCACCCTTCAGACTTCACCTTCTCCTTCTCCTTTTTCTGCTTCTTCTGATTCACCCTCCAGACTTCATCTTCTCCTTCTCCTTATTCTGCTTCTTCTGATTCACCCTCCAGACTTCACCTTCTCCATCTCCTTCTTCTGCTTCTTCTGATTCACCCTCCAGACTTCACCTTCTCCTTCTCCTTCGTCTACTTCTTCTGATTCACCCTCCAGACAACACCTTCTCCTTCTCCTTCTTCTACTTCTTCTGATTCACCCTCCAGATTTGACCTTCTCCTTCTCCTTCTTCTACTTTTTCTGATTCACCCTCCAGACTTCACATTCTCCTTCTCCTTCTTCTGCTTCTTCTGCTTCATCGTCCTGACTTCACCTTCTCCTTCTCCTTCTTCTACTTCTTCTGCTTCATCCCGCTGACATCACCTGCTCCTTCTCCTTCTTCTGCTTCTTCTGATTCACCCTCCTAACTTCACCTTCTCCTTCTCCGTCTTCTGCTTCTTCTGATTCACCCTCCTGACTTCACCTTCTCCTTCTCCTTCTTCTGCTTCTTCTGATTCACCCTCCAGACTTCACCTTCTCCTTCTCCTTCTTCTGCTTCTTCTGATTCACCCTCCAGACTTCACCTTCTCCTTCTCCTTCTTCTGATTCTTCTGATTCACCCTCCAGACTTCACCTTCTCCTTCTCCTTCTTCTGCTTCTTCTGATTCACCCTCCTGACTTAACCTTCTCCTTCTCCTTCTTCTACTTCATCTGATTCAACCTCCTGACTTCACCTTCTCCTTCTCCTTCTTCTACTTCTTCTGCTTCACCCTCCAGACTTCACCTTCTCCTTCTCCTTCTTCTACTTCTTCTGATTCAACCTCCAGAATTCACCTTCTCCTTCTCCTTCTTCTACTTCTTCTGATTCACCCTCCAGACTTCACCTTCTCCTTCTCCTTCTTCTACTTCTTCTGATTCACCCTCCAGACTTCACCTTCTCCTTCTCCTTCTTCTGCTTCTTCTGATTCACCCTCCAGACTTCACCTTCTCCTTCTCCTTATTCTGCTTCTTCTGATTCACCCTCCAGACTTCTCCTTCTCCTTCTCCTTCTTCTGCTTCTTCTGATTCACCCTCCAGACTTCACCTTCTCCTTCTCCTTCTTCTGCTTCTTCTGATTCACCCTCCAGACTTCACCTTCTCCATCTCCTTCTTCTACTTCTTCTGATTCACCCTCCAGACTTTACCTTCTCCATCTCCTTCTTCTGCTTCTTCTGATTCACCCTCCAGACTTCACCTTCTCCTTCTCCTTCGTCTACTTCTTCTGATTCACCCTCCAGACTACACCTTCTCCTTCTCCTTCTTCTACTTCTTCTGATTCACCCTCCAGACTTCACCTTCTCCTTCTCCTTCTTCTGTTTCTTCTGATTCACCGTCCAGACTTCAACTTCTCCTTCTCCTTCTTCTACTACTTCTGATTCACCCTCCAGACTTCACCTTCTCCTTCTCCTTCTTCTACTTCTTCTGATTCACCCTCCAGACTTCATCTTCTCCTTCTCCTTCTTCTGCTTCTTCTGATTCACCCTCCAGACTTCACCTTCTCCTTCTCCTTCTTCTGCTTCTTCTGATTCACCCTCCGGACTTCACCTTCTCCTTCTCCTTCTTCTACTTCTTCCGATTCACCCTCCAGTCTTCATCTTCTCCTTCTCCTTCTTCTGTTTCTTCTGCTTCACCCTCCAGACTTCACCTTCTCCTTCTCTTTCTTCTGCTTCTTCTGATTCACCCTCCAGACATCACCTTCTCCTTCTCCTTCTTCTGCTTCTTCTGATTCACCCTCCTGACTTCACCTTCTCCTTCTCCTTCTTATACTTCTTCTGATTCACCCTCCTGACTTCACCTTCTCCTTCTCCTTCTTCTGCTTCTTCTGATTCACCCTCCAGACTTCACCTTCTCCTTCTCCTTATTCTGCTTCTTCTGATTCACCCTCCAGACTTCACCTTCTCCTTCTCCTTTTTCTGCTTCTTCTGATTCACCCTCCAGACTTCATCTTCTCCTTCTCCTTATTCTGCTTCTTCTGATTCACCCTCCAGACTTCACCTTCTCCTTCTCCTTCGTCTACTTCTTCTGATTCACCCTCCAGACAACACCTTCTCCTTCTCCTTCTTCTACTTCTTCTGATTCACCCTCCAGACTTCACCTTCTCCTTCTCCTTCTTCTGCTTCTTCTGATTCACCCTCCTGACTTCACCTTCTCCTTCTCCTTCTTCTACTTCTTCTGATTCACCCTCCTGACTTCAACTTCTCCTTCTCCTTCTTCTACTTCTTCTGCTTCACCCTCCAGACTTCACCTTCTCCTTCTCCTTCTTCTACTTCTTCTGATTCACCCTCCAGACTTGACCTTCTCCTTCTCCTTCTTCTACTTATTCTGATTCACCCTCCAGACTTCACATTCTCCTTCTCCTTCTTCTGCTTCTTCTGCTTCATCGTCCTGACTTCACCTTCTCCTTCTCCTTCTTCTACTTCTTCTGCTTCATCCCGCTGACATCACCTGCTCCTTCTCCTTCTTCTGCTTCTTCTGATTCACCCTCCTAACTTCACCTTCTCCTTCTCCGTCTTCTGCTTCTTCTGATTCACCCTCCTGACTTCACCTTCTCCTTCTCCTTCTTCTGCTTCTTCTGATTCACCCTCCAGACTTCACCTTCTCCTTCTCCTTCTTCTGCTTCTTCTGATTCACCCTCCAGACTTCACCTTCTCCTTCTTCTGATTCTTCTGATTCACCCTCCAGACTTCACCTTCTCCTTCTCCTTCTTCTGCTTCTTCTGATTCACCCTCCTGACTTAACCTTCTCCTTCTCCTTCTTCTACTTCATCTGATTCAACCTCCTGACTTCACCTTCTCCTTCTCCTTCTTCTACTTCTTCTGCTTCACCCTCCAGACTTCACCTTCTCCTTCTCCTTCTTCTACTTCTTCTGATTCAACCTCCAGAATTCACCTTCTCCTTCTCCTTCTTCTACTTCTTCTGATTCACCCTCCAGACTTCACCTTCTCCTTCTCCTTCTTCTACTTCTTCTGATTCACCCTCCAGACTTCACCTTCTCCTTCTCCTTCTTCTGCTTCTTCTGATTCACCCTCCAGACTTCACCTTCTCCTTCTCCTTATTCTGCTTCTTCTGATTCACCCTCCAGACTTCTCCTTCTCCTTCTCCTTCTTCTGCTTCTTCTGATTCACCCTCCAGACTTCACCTTCTCCTTCTCCTTCTTCTGCTTCTTCTGATTCACCCTCCAGACTTCACCTTCTCCATCTCCTTCTTCTACTTCTTCTGATTCACCCTCCAGACTTTACCTTCTCCATCTCCTTCTTCTGCTTCTTCTGATTCACCCTCCAGACTTCACCTTCTCCTTCTCCTTCGTCTACTTCTTCTGATTCACCCTCCAGACTACACCTTCTCCTTCTCCTTCTTCTACTTCTTCTGATTCACCCTCCAGACTTCACCTTCTCCTTCTCCTTCTTCTGTTTCTTCTGATTCACCGTCCAGACTTCAACTTCTCCTTCTCCTTCTTCTACTACTTCTGATTCACCCTCCAGACTTCACCTTCTCCTTCTCCTTCTTCTACTTCTTCTGATTCACCCTCCAGACTTCATCTTCTCCTTCTCCTTCTTCTGCTTCTTCTGATTCACCGTCCAGACTTCACCTTCTCCTTCTCCTTCTTCTGCTTCTTCTGATTCACCCTCCAGACTTCACCTTCTCCTTCTCCTTCTTCTACTTCTTCCGATTCACCCTCCAGTCTTCATCTTCTCCTTCTCCTTCTTCTGTTTCTTCTGCTTCACCCTCCAGACTTCACCTTCTCCTTCTCTTTCTTCTGCTTCTTCTGATTCACCCTCCAGACTTCACCTTCTCCTTCTCCTTCTTCTGCTTCTTCTGATTCACCCTCCTGACTTCACCTTCTCCTTCTCCTTCTTATACTTCTTCTGATTCACCCTCCTGACTTCACCTTCTCCTTCTCCTTCTTCTGCTTTTTCTGATTCACCCTCCAGACTTCACCTTCTCCTTCTCCTTATTCTGCTTCTTCTGATTCACCCTCCAGACTTCACCTTCTCCTTCTCCTGATTCTGCTTCTTCTGATTCACCCTCCAGACTTCACCTTCTCCTTCTCCTTCTTCTGCTTCTTCTGATTCACCCTCCAGACTTCACCTTCTCCTTCTCCTTCTTCTGCTTCTTCTGATTCACCCTCCTGACTTCACCTTCTCCTTCTCCTTCTTCTACTTCTTCTGATTCACCCTCCTGACTTCACCTTCTCCTTCTCCTTCTTCTACTTCTTCTGCTTCACCCTCCAAACTTCACCTTCTCCTTCTCCTTCTTCTACTTCTTCTGATTCACCCTCCAGACTTCACCTTCTCCTTCTCCTTCTTCTGCTTCTTCTGATTCACCCTCCATACTTCACCTTCACTTCTACTTATTCTGCTTCTTCTGATTCACCCTCCAGACTTCAACTTCTCCTTCTCCTTCTTCTGCTTCTTCTGATTCACCCTCCAGACTTCACCTTCTCCTTCTCCTTCTTCTGCTTCTTCTGATTCACCCTCCAGACTTCACCTTCTCCTTCTCCTTCTGCTGCTTCTTCTGATTCACCCTCCAGACTTCACCTTCTCCTTCTCCTTCTTCTACTTCTTCTGATTCACCCTCCAGACTTCACCTTCTCCTTCTCTTTCTTCTGCTTCTTCTGATTCACCCTCCAGATTTCATCTTCTCCTTCTCCTTCTTCTGCTTCTTCTGATTCACCCTCCAGACTTCACCTTCTCCTTCTCCTTTTCTGCTTCTTCTGATTCACCCTCCAGACTTCACCTTCTCCTTCTCCTTCTTCTGCTTCTTCTGATTCACCCTCCAGACTTCACCTTCTCCTTCTCCTTCTTCTACTTCTTCTGATTCACCCTCCAGACCTCACCTTCTCCTTCTCCTTCTTCTACTTCTTCTGATTCACCCTCCAGATTTCATCTTCTTCTTCTCCTTCTTCTGCTTCTTCTGATTCATCCTCCAGACTTCACCTTCTCCTTCTCCTTCTTCTGCTTCTTCTGATTCACCCTCCTGACTTCACCTTCTCCTTCTCCTTCTTCTACTTCTTCTGATTCACCCTCCTGACTTCACCTTCTCCTTCTCCTTCTTCTACTTCTTCTGCTTCACCCTCCAGACTTCACCTTCTCCTTCTTCTACTTCTTCTGATTCACCCTCCAGACTTGACCTTCTCCTTCTCCTTCTTCTACTTCTTCTGATTCACCATCCAGACTTCACCTTCTCCTTCTCCTTCTTCTGCTTCTTCTGCTTCACCGTCCTGACTTCACCTTCTCCTTCTCCTTCTTCTACTTCTTCTGCTTCATCCCCCTGACATCACCTGCTCCTTCTCCTTCTTCTGCTTCTTCTGATTCACCCTCCTAACTTCACCTTCTCCTTCTCCTTCTTCTGCTTCTTCTGATTCACCCTCCTGACTTCACCTTCTCCTTCTCCTTCTTCTGCTTCTTCTGATTCACCCTCCAGACTTCACCTTCTCCTTCTCTTTCTTCTGCTTCTTCTGCTTCACCCTCCAGACTTCACCTTCTCCTTCTCCTTCTTCTACTTCTTCTGATTCACCCTCCTGACTTCACCTTCTCCTTCTCCTTCTTCTGCTTCACCCTCCAGACTTCACCTTCTCCTTCTCCTTCTTCTACTTCTTCTGATTCACCCTCCAGACTTCACATTCTCCTTCTCCTTCTTCTACTTATTCTGATTCACCCTCCAGACTTCACCTTCTACTTCTCCTTCTTCTGCTTCTTCTGCTTCACCGTCCTGACTTCACCTTCTCCTTCTCCTTCTTCTACTTCTTCTGATTCACCCTCCTGACTTCACCTTCTCCTTCTCCTTCTTCTGCTTCACCCTCCAGACTTCACCTTCTTCATTTCCTTCTTCTGCTTCTTCTGATTCACCCTCCAGACTTCACCTTCTCCTTCTCCTTCGTCTACTTCTTCTGATTGACCCTCCAGACTACACCTTCTCCTTCTCCTTCTTCTACTTCTTCTGATTCACCCTCCAGACTTCACCTTCTCCTTCTCCTTCTTCTGTTTCTTCTGATTCACCGTCCAGACTTCCCCTTCTCCTTCTCCTTCTTCTACTACTTCTGATTCACCCTCCAGACTTCACCTTCTCCTTCTCCTTCTTCTACTTCTTCTGATTCACCCTCCAGACTTCATCTTCTCCTTCTCCTTTTTCTGCTTCTTCTGATTCACCCTCCAGACTTCACCTTCTCCTTCTCCTTCTTCTGCTTCTTCTGATTCACCCTCCAGACTTCACCTTCTCCTTCTCCTTCTTCTACTTCTTCTGATTCACCCTCCAGACTTCACCTTCTCCTTCTCCTTCTTCTACTTCTTCTGATTCACCCTCCAGTCTTCACCTTCTCCTTCTCCTTCTTCTGTTTCTTCTGCTTCACCCTCCAGACTTCACCTTCTCCTTCTCTTTCTTCTGCTTCTTCTGATTCACCCTCCAGACTTCACCTTCTCCTTCTCCTTCTTCTGATTCTTCTGATTCACCCTCCAGACTTCACCTTCTCCTTCTCCTTCTTCTGCTTCTTCTGATTCACCCTCCTGACTTCACCTTCTCCTTCTCCTTCTTCTACTTCTTCTGCTTCACCCTCCAGACTTCACCTTCTCCTTCTCCTTATTCTGCTTCTTCTGATTCACCCTCCAGACTTCACCTTCTCCTTCTCCTTATTCTGCTTCTTCTGATTCACCCTCCAGACTTCACCTTCTCCTTCTCCTTCCTATGCTTCTTCTGATTCACCCTCCAGACTTCACCTTCTCCTTCTCCTTCTTCTGATTCTTCTGATTCACCCTCCAGACTTCACCTTCTCCTTCTCCTTCTTCTGCTTCTTCTGATTCACCCTCCTGACTTCACCTTCTCCTTCTCCTTCTTCTACTTCTTCTGATTCACCCTCCTGACTTCACCTTCTCCTTCTCCTTCTTCTACTTCTTCTGCTTCACCCACCAGTCTTCACCTTCTCCTTCTCCTTCTTCTACTTCTTCTGATTCACCCTCCAGACTTCACCTTCTCCTTCTCCTTCTTCTGCTTCTTCTGATTCACCCTCCAGACTTCACCTTCTCCTTCTCCTTATTCTGCTTCTTCTGATTCACCCTCCAGACTTCACCTTCTCCTTCTCCTTCTTCTGCTTCTTCTGATTCACACTCCAGACTTCACCTTCTCCTTCTCATTCTTCTACTTCTTCTGATTCACCCTCCAGACTTCACCTTCTCCTTCTCTTTCTTCTGCTTCATCTGATTCACCCTCCAGACTTCACCTTCTCCTTCTCCTTCTTCTGATTCTTCTGATTCACCCTCCAGACTTCACCTTCTTCTTCTCCTTCTTCTGCTTCTTCTGATTCACCCTCCTGACTTCACCTTCTCCTTCTCCTTCTTCTACTTCTTCTGATTCACCCTCCTGACTTCACCTTCTCCTTCTCCTTCTTCTACTTCTTCTGCTTCACCCTCCAGACTTCACCTTCTCCTTCTCCTTCTTCTACTTCTTCTGATTCACCCTCCAGACTTGACCTTCTCCTTCTCCTTCTTCTACTTCTTCAGATTCACCCTCCAGACTTCACCTTCTCCTTCTCCTTCTTCTGCTTCTTCTGATTCACCCTCCAGACCTCACCTTGTCCTTCTCCTTCTTCTACTTCTTCTGATTCACCCTCCAGACTTCATCTGTTCCTTCTCCTTCTTCTACTTCTTCTGATTCACCCTCCAGACTTCACCTTCTCCTTCTCCTTCTTCTACTTCTTCTGATTCACCCTCCAGTCTTCACCTTCTCCTTCTCCTTCTTCTGCTTCTTCTGATTCACCCTCCAGACTTCTCCTTCTCCTTCTCCTTCTTCTGCTTCTTCTGATTCACCCTCCAGACTTCACCTTCTCCTTCTCCTTCTTCTGCTTCTTCTGATTCACCCTCCAGACTTCACCTTCTCCTTCTCCTTCTTCTACTTCTTCTGATTCACCCTCCAGACTTCACCTTCTCCATTTCCTTCTTCTGCTTCTTCTGATTCACCCTCCAGACTTCACCTTCTCCTTCTCCTTCGTCTACTTCTTCTGATTCACCCTCCAGACTACACCTTCTCCTTCTCCTTCTTCTACTTCTTCTGATTCACCCTCCAGACTTCACCTTCTCCTTCTCCTTCTTCTGTTTCTTCTGATTCACCGTCCAGACTTCACCTTCTCCTTCTCCTTCTTCTACTACTTCTGATTCACCCTCCAGACTTCACCTTCTCCTTCTCCTTCTTCTACTTCTTCTGATTCACCCTCCAGACTTCATCTTCTCCTTCTCCTTCTTCTGCTTCTTCTGATTCACCCTCCAGACTTCACCTTCTCCTTCTCCTTCTTCTGCTTCTTCTGATTCAAGCTCCAGACTTCACCTTCTCCTTCTCCTTCTTCTACTTCTTCTGATTCACCCTCCAGACTTCACCTTCTCCTTCTCCTTCTTCTACTTCTTCTGATTCAACCTCCAGTCTTCACCTTCTCCTTCTCCTTCTTCTGTTTCTTCTGCTTCACCCTCCAGACTTCACCTTCTCCTTCTCTTTCTTCTGCTTCTTCTGATTCACCCTCCAGACTTCACCTTCTCCTTCTCCTTCTTCTGATTCTTCTGATACACCCTCCAGACTTCACCTTCTCCTTCTCCTTCTTCTGCTTCTTCTGATTCACCCTCCTGACTTCACCTTCTCCTTCTCCTTCTACATCTTCTGATTCACCCTCCTGACTTCACCTTCTCCTTCTCCTTCTTCTACTTCTTCTGCTTCACCCTCCAAACTTCACCTTCTCCTTCTCCTTCTTCTACTTCTTCTGCTTCACCCTCCAGACTTCATCTTCTCCTTCTCCTTCTTCTGCTTCTTCTGATTCACCGTCGAGACTTCACCTTCTCCTTCTCCTTATTCTGCTTCTTCTGATTCACCCTCCAGACTTCACCTTCTCCTTCTCCTTATTCTGCTTCTTCTGATTCACCCTCCAGACTTCACCTTCTCCTTCTCCTTCCTCTGCTTCTTCTGATTCACCCTCCAGACTTCACCTTCTCCTTCTCCTTCTTCTGATTCTTCTGATTCACCCTCCAGACTTCACCTTCTCCTTCTCCTTCTTCTGCTTCTTCTGATTCACCCTCCTGACTTCACCTTCTCCTTCTCCTTCTTCTACTTCTTCTGATTCACCCTGCTGACTTCACCTTCTCCTTCTCCTTCTTCTACTTCTTCTGCTTCACCCTCCAGACTTCACCTTCTCCTTCTCCTTCTTCTACTTCTTCTGATTCACCCTCCAGACTTCACCTTCTCCTTCTCCTTCTTCTGCTTCTTCTGATTCACCCTCCAGACTTCACCTTCTCCTTCTCCTTATTCTGCTTCTTCTGATTCACCCTCCAGATTTCACCTTCTCCTTCTCCTTCTTCTGCTTCTTCTGATTCACACTCCAGACTTCACCTTCTCCTTCTCCTTCTTCTACTTCTTCTGATTCACCCTCCAGACTTCACCTTCTCCTTCTCTTTCTTCTGCTTCTTCTGATTCACCCTCCAGACTTCACCTTCTCCTTCTCCTTCTTCTGGTTCTTCTGATTCACCCTCCAGACTTCACCTTCTTCTTCTCCTTCTTCTGCTTCTTCTGATTCACCCTCCTGACTTCACTTTCTCCTTCTCCTTCTTCTACTTCTTCTGATTCACCCTCCTGACTTCACCTTCTCCTTCTCCTTCTTCTACTTCTTCTGCTTCACCCTCCAGACTTCACCTTCTCCTTCTCCTTCTTCTACTTCTTCTGATTCACCCTCCAGACTTGACCTTCTCCTTCTCCTTCTTCTACTTCTTCTGATTCACCCTCCAGACTTCACCTTCTCCTGCTCCTTCTTCTGCTTCTTCTGCTTCACCGTCCTGACTTCACCTTCTCCTTCTCCTTCTTCTACTTCTTCTGCTTCATCCCCCTTACATCACCTGCTCCTTCTCCTTCTTCTGCTTCTTCTGATTCACCCTCCTAACTTCACCTTCTCCTTCTCCTTCTTCTGCTTCTTCTGATTCAACCTCCTGACTTCACCTTCTCCTTCTCCTTCTTCTGCTTCTTCTGATTCACCCTCCAGACTTCACCTTCTCCTTCTCCTTCTTCTGCTTCTTCTGATTCACCCTCCAGACCTCACCTTGTCCTTCTCCTTCTTCTACTTCTTCTGATTCACCCTCCAGACTTCATCTGTTCCTTCTCCTTCTTCTACTTCTTCTGCTTCACCCTCCAGACTTCACCTTCTCCTTCTCTTTCTTCTGCTTCTTCTGATTCACCCTCCAGACTTCACTTTCTCCTTCTCCTTCTTCTGATTCTTCTGATTCACCCTCCAGACTTCACCTTCTCCTTCTCCTTTTTCTGCTTCTTATGATTCACCCTCCTGACTTCACCTTCTCCTTCTCCTTCTTCTACTTCTTCTGATTCACCCTCCTGACTTCACCTTCTCCTTCTCCTTCTTCTACTTCTTCTGATTCACCCTCCAGTCTTCACCTTCTCCTTCTCCTTCTTCTGCTTCTTCTGATTCACCCTCCTGACTTCACCTTCTCCTTCTCCTTCTTCTACTTCTTCTGCTTCACCCTCCAGACTTCACCTTCTCCTTCTCCTTCTTCTACTTCTTCTGATTCACCCTCCAGACTTGACCTTCTCCTTCTCCTTCTTCTACTTCTTCTGATTCACCCTCCAGACTTCACCTTCTCCTTCTCCTTCTTCTGCTTCTTCTGATTCACCCTCCAGACCTCACCTTGTCCTTCTCCTTCTTCTACTTCTTCTGATTCACCCTCCAGACTTCATCTGTTCCTTCTCCTTCTTCTACTTCTTCTGATTCACCCTCCAGACTTCACCTTCTCCTTCTCCTTCTTCTACTTCTTCTGATTCACCCTCCAGTCTTCACCTTCTCCTTCTCCTTCTTCTGCTTCTTCTGATTCACCCTCCAGACTTCTCCTTCTCCTTCTCCTTCTTCTGCTTCTTCTGATTCACCCTCCAGACTTCACCTTCTCCTTCTCCTTCTTCTGCTTCTTCTGATTCACCCTCCAGACTTCACCTTCTCCTTCTCCTTCTTCTACTTCTTCTGATTCACCCTCCAGACTTCACCTTCTCCATTTCCTTCTTCTGCTTCTTCTGATTCACCCTCCAGACTTCACCTTCTCCTTCTCCTTCGTCTACTTCTTCTGATTCACCCTCCAGACTACACCTTCTCCTTCTCCTTCTTCTACTTCTTCTGATTCACCCTCCAGACTTCACCTTCTCCTTCTCCTTCTTCTGTTTCTTCTGATTCACCGTCCAGACTTCACCTTCTCCTTCTCCTTCTTCTACTACTTCTGATTCACCCTCCAGACTTCACCTTCTCCTTCTCCTTCTTCTACTTCTTCTGATTCACCCTCCAGACTTCATCTTCTCCTTCTCCTTCTTCTGCTTCTTCTGATTCACCCTCCAGACTTCACCTTCTCCTTCTCCTTCTTCTGCTTCTTCTGATTCACGCTCCAGACTTCACCTTCTCCTTCTCCTTCTTCTACTTCTTCTGATTCACCCTCCAGACTTCACCTTCTCCTTCTCCTTCTTCTACTTCTTCTGATTCAACCTCCAGTCTTCACCTTCTCCTTCTCCTTCTTCTGTTTCTTCTGCTTCACCCTCCAGACTTCACCTTCTCCTTCTCTTTCTTCTGCTTCTTCTGATTCACCCTCCAGACTTCACCTTCTCCTTCTCCTTCTTCTGATTCTTCTGATACACCCTCCAGACTTCACCTTCTCCTTCTCCTTCTTCTGCTTCTTCTGATTCACCCTCCTGACTTCACCTTCTCCTTCTCCTTCTACATCTTCTGATTCACCCTCCTGACTTCACCTTCTCCTTCTCCTTCTTCTACTTCTTCTGCTTCACCCTCCAAACTTCACCTTCTCCTTCTCCTTCTTCTACTTCTTCTGCTTCACCCTCCAGACTTCATCTTCTCCTTCTCCTTCTTCTGCTTCTTCTGATTCACCGTCGAGACTTCACCTTCTCCTTCTCCTTATTCTGCTTCTTCTGATTCACCCTCCAGACTTCACCTTCTCCTTCTCCTTATTCTGCTTCTTCTGATTCACCCTCCAGACTTCACCTTCTCCTTCTCCTTCCTCTGCTTCTTCCGATTCACCCTCCAGACTTCACCTTCTCCTTCTCCTTCTTCTGATTCTTCTGATTCACCCTCCAGACTTCACCTTCTCCTTCTCCTTCTTCTGCTTCTTCTGATTCACCCTCCTGACTTCACCTTCTCCTTCTCCTTCTTCTACTTCTTCTGATTCACCCTGCTGACTTCACCTTCTCCTTCTCCTTCTTCTACTTCTTCTGCTTCACCCTCCAGACTTCACCTTCTCCTTCTCCTTCTTCTACTTCTTCTGATTCACCCTCCAGACTTCACCTTCTCCTTCTCCTTCTTCTGCTTCTTCTGATTCACCCTCCAGACTTCACCTTCTCCTTCTCCTTATTCTGCTTCTTCTGATTCACCCTCCAGATTTCACCTTCTCCTTCTCCTTCTTCTGCTTCTTCTGATTCACACTCCAGACTTCACCTTCTCCTTCTCCTTCTTCTACTTCTTCTGATTCACCCTCCAGACTTCACCTTCTCCTTCTCTTTCTTCTGCTTCTTCTGATTCACCCTCCAGACTTCACCTTCTCCTTCTCCTTCTTCTGGTTCTTCTGATTCACCCTCCAGACTTCACCTTCTTCTTCTCCTTCTTCTGCTTCTTCTGATTCACCCTCCTGACTTCACTTTCTCCTTCTCCTTCTTCTACTTCTTCTGATTCACCCTCCTGACTTCACCTTCTCCTTCTCCTTCTTCTACTTCTTCTGCTTCACCCTCCAGACTTCACCTTCTCCTTCTCCTTCTTCTACTTCTTCTGATTCACCCTCCAGACTTGACCTTCTCCTTCTCCTTCTTCTACTTCTTCTGATTCACCCTCCAGACTTCACCTTCTCCTGCTCCTTCTTCTGCTTCTTCTGCTTCACCGTCCTGACTTCACCTTCTCCTTCTCCTTCTTCTACTTCTTCTGCTTCATCCCCCTTACATCACCTGCTCCTTCTCCTTCTTCTGCTTCTTCTGATTCACCCTCCTAACTTCACCTTCTCCTTCTCCTTCTTCTGCTTCTTCTGATTCAACCTCCTGACTTCACCTTCTCCTTCTCCTTCTTCTGCTTCTTCTGATTCACCCTCCAGACTTCACCTTCTCCTTCTCCTTCTTCTGCTTCTTCTGATTCACCCTCCAGACTTCACCTTCTCCTTCTCCTTCTTCTGCTGCTTCTGATTCACCCTCCAGACCTCACCTTCTCCTTCTCCTTCTTCTACTTCTTCTGATTCACCCTCCAGACTTCATCTTCTCCTTCTCCTTCTTCTGCTTCTTCTGATTCACCCTCCAGACTTCACCTTCTCCTTCTCCTTCTTCTGCTTCTTCTGATACACCCTCCAGACTTCACCTTCTCCTTCTCCTTCTTCTACTTCTTCTGATTCACCCTCCAGACTTCACCTTCTCCTTCTCCTTCTTCTACTTCTTCTGATTCACCCTCCAGTCTTCACCTTCTCCTTCTCCTTCTTCTGTTTCTTTCTGCTTCACCCTCCAGACTTCACCTTCTCCTTCTCTTTCTTCTGCTTCTTCTGATTCACCCTCCAGACTTCACCTTCTCCTTCTCCTTCTTCTGATTCTTCTGATTCACCCTCCAGACTTCACCTTCTCCTTCTCCTTTTTCTGCTTCTTATGATTCACCCTCCTGACTTCACCTTCTCCTTCTCCTTCTTCTACTTCTTCTGATTCACCCTCCTGACTTCACCTTCTCCTTCTCCTTCTTCTACTTCTTCTGCTTCACCCTCCAGACTTCACCTTCTCCTTCTCCTTCTTCTACTTCTTCTGATTCACCCTTCAGACTTCACCTTCTCCTTCTCCTTTTTCTGCTTCTTCTGATTCACCCTCCAGACTTCACCTTCTCCTTCTCCTTATTCTGCTTCTTCTGATTCACCCTCCAGACTTCACCTTCTCCTTCTCCTTCTTCTGCTTCTTCTGATTCACCCTCCAGACTTCACCTTCTCCTTCTCCTTCTTCTGCTTCTTCTGATTCACCCTCCAGACTTCACCTTCTCCTTCTCCTTCTTCTGCTTCTTCTGGTTCACCCTCCTGAATTCACCTTCTCCTTCTCCTTCTTCTACTTCTTCTGATTCACCCTCCTGACTTCAACTTCTCCTTCTCCTTCTTCTACTTCTTCTGCTTCACCCTCCAGACTTCACCTTCTCCTTCTCCTTCTTCTACTTCTTCTGATTCACCCTCCAGACTTGACCTTCTCCTTCTCCTTCTTCTACTTATTCTGATTCACCCTCCAGACTTCACATTCTCCTTCTCCTTCTTCTGCTTCTTCTGCTTCACCGTCCTGACTTCACCTTCTCCTTCTCCTTCTTCTACTTCTTCTGCTTCATCCCGCTGACATCACCTGCTCCTTCTCCTTCTTCTGCTTCTTCTGATTCACCCCTCCTAACTTCACCTTCTCCTTCTCCGTCTTCTGCTTCTTCTGATTCACCCTCCTGACTTCACCTTCTCCTTCTCCTTCTTCTGCTTCTTCTGATTCACCCTCCAGACTTCACCTTCTCCTTCTCCTTCTTCTGCTTCTTCTGATTCACCCTCCAGACTTCACCTTCTCCTTCTCCTTCTTCTGATTCTTCTGATTCACCCTCCAGACTTCACCTTCTCCTTCTCCTTCTTCTGCTTCTTCTGATTCACCCCTCCTGACTTCACCTTCTCCTTCTCCTTCTTCTACTTCTTCTGATTCACCCTCCTGGCTTCACCTTCTCCTTCTCCTTCTTCTACTTCTTCTGCTTCACCCTCCAGACTTCACCTTCTCCTTCTCCTTCTTCTGCTTCTTCTGATTCACCCTCCAGACTTCTCCTTCTCCTTCTCCTTCTTCTGCTTCTTCTGATTCACCCTCCAGACTTCACCTTCTCCTTCTCCTTCTTCTGCTTCTCTGATTCACCCTCCAGACTTCACCTTCTCCTTCTCCTTCTTCTACTTCTTCTGATTCACCCTCCAGACTTCACCTTCTCCATTTCCTTATTCTGCTTCTTCTGATTCACCCAACAGACTTCACCTTCTCCTTCTCCTACGTCTACTTCTTCTGATTCACCCTCCAGACTACACCTTCTCCTTCTCCTTCTTCTACTTCTTCTGATTCACCCTCCAGACTTCACCTTCTCCTTCTCCTTCTTCTGTTTCTTCTGATTCACCGTCCAGACTTCACCTTCTCCTTCTCCTTCTTCTACTACTTCTGATTCACCCTCCAGACTTCACCTTCTCCTTCTCCTTCTTCTACTTCTTCTGATTCACCCTCCAGACTTCATCTTCTCCTTCTCCTTCTTCTGCTTCTTCTGATTCACCCTCCAGACTTCACCTTCTCCTTCTCCTTCTTCTGCTTCTTCTGATTCACCCTCCAGACTTCACCTTCTCCTTCTCCTTCTTCTACTTCTTCTGATTCACCCTCCAGACTTCACCTTCTCCTTCTCCTTCTTCTACTTCTTCTGATTCACCCTCCAGTCTTCACCTTCTCCTTCTCCTTCTTCTGTTTCTTTTGCTTCACCCTCCAGACTTCACCTTCTCCTTCTCTTTCTTCTGCTTCTTCTGATTCACCCTCCAGACTTCACCTTCTCCTTCTCCTTCTTCTGCTTCTTCTGATTCACCGTCCTGACTTCACCTTCTCCTTCTCCTTCTTCTACTTCTTCTGATTCACCCTCCTGACTTCACCTTCTCCTTCTCCTTCTTCTACTTCTTCTGCTTCACACTCCAGACTTCATTTCTCCTTCTCCTTCTTCTACTTCTTCTGCTTCACCCTCCAGACTTCATCTTCTCCTTCTCCTTCTTCTGCTTCTTCTGATTCACCGTCCAGACTTCACCTTCTCCTTCTCCTTATTTTGCTTCTTCTGATTCACCCTCCAGACTTCACCTTCTCCTTCTCCTTATTCTGCTTCTTCTGATTCACCCTCCAGACTTCACCTTCTCCTTCTCCTTCCTCTGCTTCTTCTGATTCACCCTCCAGACTTCACCTTCTCCTTCTCCTTCTTCTGATTCTTCTGATTCACCATCCAGACTTCACCTTCTCCTTCTCCTTCTTCTGCTTCTTCTGATTCACCCTCCTGACTTCACCTTCTCCTTCTCCTTCTTCTACTTCTTCTGATTCACCCTCCTGACTTCACCTTCTCCTTCTCCTTCTTCTACTTCTTCTGCTTCACCCTCCAGACTTCACCTTCTCCTTCTCCTTCTTCTACTTCTTCTGATTCACCCTCCAGACTTCACCTTCTCCTTCTCCTTCTTCTGCTTCTTCTGATTCACCCTCCAGACTTCACCTTCTCCTTCTCCTTATTCTGCTTCTTCTGATTCACCCTCCAGACTTCACCTTCTCCTTCTCCTTCTTCTGCTTCTTCTGATTCACACTCCAGACTTCACCTTCTCCTTCTCCTTCTTCTACTTCTTCTGATTCACTCTCCAGACTTCACCTTCTCCTTCTCTTTCTTCTGCTTCTTCTGATTCACCCTCCAGACTTCACCTTCTCCTTCTCCTTCTTCTGATTCTTCTGATTCACCCTCCAGACTTCACCTTCTTCTTCTCCTTCTTCTGCTTCTTCTGATTCACCCTCCTGACTTCACCTTCTCCTTCTCCTTCTTCTACTTCTTCTGATTCACCCTCCTGACTTCAACTTCTCCTTCTCCTTCTTCTACTTCTTCTGCTTCACCCTCCAGACTTCACCTTCTCCTTCTTCTACTTCTTCTGATTCACCCTCCATACTTGACCTTCTCCTTCTCCTTCTTCTACTTCTTCTGATTCACCCTCCAGACTTCACCTTCTCCTGCTCCTTCTTCTGCTTCTTCTGCTTCACCGTCCTGACTTCACCTTCTCCTTCTCCTTCTTCTACTTCTTCTGCTTCATCCCCCTGACATCACCTGCTCCTCCTCCTTCTTCTGCTTCTTCTGATTCACCCTCCTAACTTCACCTTCTCCTTCTCCTTCTTCTGCTTCTTCTGATTCACCCTCCTGACTTCACCTTCTCCTTCTCCTTCTTCTGCTTCTTCTGATTCACCCTCCAGACTTCACCTTCTCCTTCTCCTTCTTCTGCTTCTTCTGATTCACCCTCCAGACTTCACCTTCTCCTTCTCCTTCTTCTGCTTCTTCTGATTCACCCTCCAGACCTCACCTTCTCCTTCTCCTTCTTCTACTTCTTCTGATTCACCCTCCAGACTTCATCTTCTCCTTCTCCTTCTTCTGCTTCTTCTGATTCACCCTCCAGACTTCACCTTCTCCTTCTCCTTCTTCTGCTTCTTCTGATTCACCCTCCATACTTCACCTTCTCCTTCTCCTTCTTCTACTTCTTCTGATACACCCTCCAGACTTCACCTTCTCCTTCTCCTTCTTCTACTTCTTCTGATTCACCCTCCAGTCTTCACCTTCTCCTTCTCCTTCTTCTGTTTCTTCTGCTTCACCCTCCAGACTTCACCTTCTCCTTCTCTTTCTTCTGCTTCTTCTGATTCACCCTCCAGACTTCACCTTCTCCTTCTCCTTCTTCTGATTCTTCTGATTCACCCTCCAGACTTCACCTTCTCCTTCTCCTTCTTCTGCTTCTTATGATTCACCCTCCTGACTTCACCTTCTCCTTCTCCTTCTTCTACTTCTTCTGATTCACCCTCCTGACTTCACCTTCTCCTTCTCCTTCTTCTACTTCTTCTGCTTCACCCTCCAGACTTCACCTTCTCCATCTCCTTCTTCTACTTCTTCTGATTCACCCTTCAGACTTCACCTTCTCCTTCTCCTTTTTCTGCTTCTTCTGATTCACCCTCCAGACTTCACCTTCTCCTTCTCCTTATTCTGCTTCTTCTGATTCACCCTCCAGACTTCACCTTCTCCTTCTCCTTCTTCTGCTTCTTCTGATTCACCCTCCAGACTTCACCTTCTCCTTCTCCTTCTTCTGCTTCTTCTGATTCACCCTCCAGACTTCACCTTCTCCTTCTCCTTCTTCTACTTCTTCTGATTCACCCTCCAGACTACACCTTCTCCTTCTCCTTCTTCTACTTCTTCTGATTCACCCTCCAGACTTCACCTTCTCCTTCTCCTTCTTCTGTTTCTTCTGATTCACCGTCCAGACTTCACCTTCTCCTTCTCCTTCTTCTACTACTTCTGATTCACCCTCCAGACTTCACCTTCTCCTTCTCCTTCTTCTACTTCTTCTGATTCACCCTCCAGACTTCATCTTCTCCTTCTCCTTCTTCTGCTTCTCCTGATTCACCCTCCAGACTTCACCTTCTCCTTCTCCTTCTTCTGCTTCTTCTGATTCACCCTCCAGACTTCACCTTCTCCTTCTCCTTCTTCTACTTCTTCTGATTCACCCTCCAGACTTCACCTTCTCCTTCTCCTTCTTCTACTTCTTCTGATTCACCCTCCAGTCTTCACCTTCTCCTTCTCCTTCTTCTGTTTCTTCTGCTTCACCCTCCAGACTTCACCTTCTCCTTCTTTCTTCTGCTTCTTCTGCTTCACCCTCCAGACTTCACCTTCTCCTTCTCCTTCTTCTGATTCTTCTGATTCACCCTCCAGACTTCACCTTCTCCTTCTCCTTCTTCTGCTTCTTCTGATTCACCCTCCTGACTTCACCTTCTCCTTCTCCTTCTTCTACTTCTTCTGATTCACCCTCCAGACTTCATCTTCTCCTTCTCCTTCTTCTGCTTCTTCTGATTCACCCTCCAGACTTCACCTTCTCCTTCTCCTTCCTCTGCTTCTTCTGATTCACCCTCCAGACTTCACCTTCTCCTTCTCCTTCCTCTGATTCTTCTGATTCACCCTCCAGACTTCACCTTCTCTTTCTCCTTCTTCTGCTTCTTCTGATTCACCCTCCTGACTTCACCTTCTCCTTCTCCTTCTTCTACTTCTTCTGATTCACCCTCCTGACTTCACCTTCTCCTTCTCCTTCTTCTACTTCTTCTGCTTCACCCTCCAGACTTCACCTTCTCCTTCTCCTTCTTCTACTTCTTCTGATTCACCCTCCAGACTTCACCTTCTCCTTCTCCTTCTTCTGCTTCTTCTGATTCACCCTCCAGACTTCACCTTCTCCTTCTCCTTATTCTGCTTCTTCTGATTCACCCTCCAGACTTCACCTTCTCCTTCTCCTTCTTCTGCTTCTTCTGATTCACACTCCAGACTTCACCTTCTCCTTCTCCTTCTTCTACTTCTTCTGATTCACCCTCCAGACTTCACCTTCTCCTTCTCTTTCTTCTGCTTCTTCTGATTCACCCTCCAGACTTCACCTTCTCCTTCTCCTTCTTCTGATTCTTCTGATTCACCCTCCAGACTTCACCTTCTCCTTCTCCTTCTTCTGCTTCTTCTGATTCACCCTCCTGACTTCACCTTCTCCTTCTCCTTCTTCTACTTCTTCTGATTCACCCTCCTGACTTCACCTTCTCCTGCTCCTTCTTCTACTTCTTCTGCTTCACCCTCCAGACTTCACCTTCTCCTTCTCCTTATTCTACTTCTTCTGATTCACCCTCCAGACTTGACCTGCTCCTTCTCCTTCTTCTACTTCTTCTGATTCACCCTCCAGACTTCACCTTCTCCTTCTCCTTCTTCTGCTTCTTCTGCTTCACCGTCCTGACTTCACCTTCTCCTTCTCCTTCTTCTACTTCTTCTGCTTCATCCCCCTGACATCACCTGCTCCTTCTCCTTCTTCTGCTTCTTCTGATTCACCCTCCTAACTTCACCTTCTCCTTCTCCTTCTTCTGCTTCTTCTGATTCACCCTCCTGACTTCACCTACTCCTTCTCCTTCTTCTGCTTCTTCTGATTCACCCTCCAGACTTCACCTTCTCCTTCTGCTTCTTCTGCTTCTTCTGATTCACCCTCCAGACTTCACCTTCTCCTTCTCCTTCTTCTGCTTCTTCTGATTCACCCTCCAGACCTCACCTTCTCCTTCTCCTTCTTCTACTTCTTCTGATTCACCCTCCAGACTTCATCTTCTCCTTCTCCTTCTTCTGCTTCTTCTGATTCACCCTCCAGACTTCACCTTCTCCTTCTCCTTCTTCTGCTTCTTCTGATTCACCCTCCAGACTTCACCTTCTCCTTCTCCTTCTTCTACTTCTTCTGATTCACCCTCCATACTTGACCTTCTCCTTCTCCTTCTTCTACTTCTTCTGATTCACCCTCCAGACTTCACCTTCTCCTGCTCCTTCTTCTGCTTCTTCTGCTTCACCGTCCTGACTTCACCTTCTCCTTCTCCTTCTTCTACTTCTTCTGCTTCATCCCCCTGACATCACCTGCTCCTTCTCCTTCTTCTGCTTCTTCTGATTCACCCTCCTAACTTCACCTTCTCCTTCTCCTTCTTCTGCTTCTTCTGATTCACCCTCCTGACTTCACCTTCTCCTTCTCCTTCTTCTGCTTCTTCTGATTCACCCTCCAGACTTCACCTTCTCCTTCTCCTTCTTCTGCTTCTTCTGATTCACCCTCCAGACTTCACCTTCTCCTTCTCCTTCTTCTGCTTCTTCTGATTCACCCTCCAGACCTCACCTTCTCCTTCTCCTTCTTCTACTTCTTCTGATTCACCCTCCAGACTTCATCTTCTCCTTCTCCTTCTTCTGCTTCTTCTGATTCACCCTCCAGACTTCACCTTCTCCTTCTCCTTCTTCTGCTTCTTCTGATTCACCCTCCATACTTCACCTTCTCCTTCTCCTTCTTCTACTTCTTCTGATACACCCTCCAGACTTCACCTTCTCCTTCTCCTTCTTCTACTTCTTCTGATTCACCCTCCAGTCTTCACCTTCTCCTTCTCCTTCTGCTGTTTCTTCTGCTTCACCCTCCAGACTTCACCTTCTCCTTCTCTTTCTTCTGCTTCTACTGATTCACCCTCCAGACTTCACCTTCTCCTTCTCCTTCTTCTGATTCTTCTGATTCACCCTCCAGACTTCACCTTCTCCTTCTCCTTCTTCTGCTTCTTATGATTCACCCTCCTGACTTCACCTTCTCCTTCTCCTTCTTCTACTTCTTCTGATTCACCCTCCTGACTTCACCTTCTCCTTCTCCTTCTTCTACTTCTTCTGGTTCACCCTCCAGACTTCACCTTCTCCTTCTCCTTCTTCTACTTCTTCTGATTCACCCTTCAGACTTCACCTTCTCCTTCTCCTTTTTCTGCTTCTTCTGATTCACCCTCCAGACTTCACCTTCTCCTTCTCCTTATTCTGCTTCTTCTGATTCACCCTCCAGACTTCACCTTCTCCTTCTCCTTCTTCTGCTTCTTCTGATTCACCCTCCAGACTTCACCTTCTCCTTCTCCTTCTTCTGCTTCTTCTGATTCACCCTCCAGACTTCACCTTCTCCTTCTCCTTCTTCTACTTCTTCTGATTCACCCTCCAGACTACACCTTCTCCTTCTCCTTCTTCTACTTCTTCTGATTCACCCTCCAGACTTCACCTTCTCCTTCTCCTTCTTCTGTTTCTTCTGATTCACCGTCCAGACTTCACCTTCTCCTTCTCCTTCTTCTACTACTTCTGATTCACCCTCCAGACTTCACCTTCTCCTTCTCCTTCTTCTACTTCTTCTGATTCACCCTCCAGACTTCATCTTCTCCTTCTCCTTCTTCTGCTTCTCCTGATTCACCGTCCAGACTTCACCTTCTCCTTCTCCTTATTCTGCTTCTTCTGATTCAACCTCCAGACTTCACCTTCTCCTTCTCCTTCTTCTGCTTCTTCTGATTCACCCTCCAGACTTCACCATCTCCTTCTCCTTCTTCTACTTCTTCTGATTCACCCTCCAGACTTCACCTTCTCCTTCTCCTTCTTCTACTTCTTCTGATTCACCCTCCAGTCTTCACCTTCTCCTTCTCCTTCTTCTGTTTCTTCTGCTTCACCCTCCAGACTTCACCTTCTCCTTCTTTCTTCTGCTTCTTCTGCTTCACCCTCCAGACTTCACCTTCTCCTTCTCCTTCTTCTGATTCTTCTGATTCACCCTCCAGACTTCACCTTCTCCTTCTCCTTCTTCTGCTTCTTCTGATTCACCCTCCTGACTTCACCTTCTCCTTCTCCTTCTTCTACTTCTTCTGATTCACCCTCCAGACTTCATCTTCTCCTTCTCCTTCTTCTGCTTCTTCTGATACACCCTCCAGACTTCACCTTCTCCTTCTCCTTCCTCTGCTTCTTCTGATTCACCCTCCAGACTTCACCTTCTCCTTCTCCTTCCTCTGATTCTTCTGATTCACCCTCCAGACTTCACCTTCTCTTTCTCCTTCTTCTGCTTCTTCTGATTCCCCCTCCTGACTTCACCTTCTCCTTCTCCTTCTTCTACTTCTTCTGATTCACCCTCCTGACTTCACCTTCTCCTTCTCCTTCTTCTACTTCTTCTGCTTCACCCTCCAGACTTCACCTTCTCCTTCTCCTTCTTCTACTTCTTCTGATTCACCCTCCAGACTTCACCTTCTCCTTCTCCTTCTTCTGCTTCTTCTGATTCACCCTCCAGACTTCACCTTCTCCTTCTCCTTATTCTGCTTCTTCTGATTCACCCTCCAGACTTCACCTTCTCCTTCTCCTTCTTCTGCTTCTTCTGATTCACACTCCAGACTTCACCTTCTCCTTCTCCTTCTTCTACTTCTTCTGATTCACCCTCCAGACTTCACCTTCTCCTTCTCTTTCTTCTGCTTCTTCTGATTCACCCTCCAGACTTCACCTTCTCCTTCTCCTTCTTCTGATTCTTCTGATTCACCCTCCAGACTTCACCTTCTCCTTCTCCTTCTTCTGCTTCTTCTGATTCACCCTCCTGACTTCACCTTCTCCTTCTCCTTCTTCTACTTCTTCTGATTCACCCTCCTGACTTCACCTTCTCCTGCTCCTTCTTCTACTTCTTCTGCTTCACCCTCCAGACTTCACCTTCTCCTTCTCCTTATTCTACTTCTTCTGATTCACCCTCCAGACTTGACCTGCTCCTTCTCCTTCTTCTACTTCTTCTGATTCAACCTCCAGACTTTACCTTCTCCTTCTCCTTCTTCTGCTTCTTCTGCTTCACCGTCCTGACTTCACCTTCTCCTTCTCCTTCTTCTACTTCTTCTGCTTCATCCCCCTGACATCACCTGCTCCTTCTCCTTCTTCTGCTTCTTCTGATTCACCCTCCTAACTTCACCTTCTCCTTCTCCTTCTTCTGCTTCTTCTGATTCACCCTCCTGACTTCACCTTCTCCTTCTCCTTCTTCTGCTTCTTCTGATTCACCCTCCAGACTTCACCTTCTCCTTCTGCTTCTTCTGCTTCTTCTGATTCACCCTCCAGACTTCACCTTCTCCTTCTCCTTCTTCTGCTTCTTCTGATTCACCCTCCAGACCTCACCTTCTCCTTCTCCTTCTTCTACTTCTTCTGATTCACCCTCCAGACTTCATCTTCTCCTTCTCCTTCTTCTGCTTCTTCTGATTCACCCTCCAGACTTCACCTTCTCCTTCTCCTTCTTCTGCTTCTTCTGATTCACCCTCCAGACTTCACCTTCTCCTTCTCCTTCTTCTACTTCTTCTGATTCACCCTCCATACTTGACCTTCTCCTTCTCCTTCTTCTACTTCTTCTGATTCACCCTCCAGACTTCACCTTCTCCTGCTCCTTCTTCTGCTTCTTCTGCTTCACCGTCCTGACTTCACCTTCTCCTTCTCCTTCTTCTACTTCTTCTGCTTCATCCCCCTGACATCACCTGCTCCTTCTCCTTCTTCTGCTTCTTCTGATTCACCCTCCTAACTTCACCTTCTCCTTCTCCTTCTTCTGCTTCTTCTGATTCACCCTCCTGACTTCACCTTCTCCTTCTCCTTCTTCTGCTTCTTCTGATTCACCCTCCAGACTTCACCTTCTCCTTCTCCTTCTTCTGCTTCTTCTGATTCACCCTCCAGACTTCACCTTCTCCTTCTCCTTCTTCTGCTTCTTCTGATTCACCCTCCAGACCTCACCTTCTCCTTCTCCTTCTTCTACTTCTTCTGATTCACCCTCCAGACTTCATCTTCTCCTTCTCCTTCTTCTGCTTCTTCTGATTCACCCTCCAGACTTCACCTTCTCCTTCTCCTTCTTCTGCTTCTTCTGATTCACCCTCCATACTTCACCTTCTCCTTCTCCTTCTTCTACTTCTTCTGATACACCCTCCAGACTTCACCTTCTCCTTCTCCTTCTTCTACTTCTTCTGATTCACCCTCCAGTCTTCACCTTCTCCTTCTCCTTCTGCTGTTTCTTCTGCTTCATCCTCCAGACTTCACCTTCTCCTTCTCTTTCTTCTGCTTCTACTGATTCACCCTCCAGACTTCACCTTCTCCTTCTCCTTCTTCTGATTCTTCTGATTCACCCTCCAGACTTCACCTTCTCCTTCTCCTTCTTCTGCTTCTTATGATTCACCCTCCTGACTTCACCTTCTCCTTCTCCTTCTTCTACTTCTTCTGATTCACCCTCCTGACTTCACCTTCTCCTTCTCCTTCTTCTACTTCTTCTGGTTCACCCTCCAGACTTCACCTTCTCCTTCTCCTTCTTCTACTTCTTCTGATTCACCCTTCAGACTTCACCTTCTCCTTCTCCTTTTTCTGCTTCTTCTGATTCACCCTCCAGACTTCACCTTCTCCTTCTCCTTATTCTGCTTCTTCTGATTCACCCTCCAGACTTCACCTTCTCCTTCTCCTTCTTCTGCTTCTTCTGATTCACCCTCCAGACTTCACCTTCTCCTTCTCCTTCTTCTGCTTCTTCTGATTCACCCTCCAGACTTCACCTTCTCCTTCTCCTTCTTCTACTTCTTCTGATTCACCCTCCAGACTACACCTTCTCCTTCTCCTTCTTCTACTTCTTCTGATTCACCCTCCAGACTTCACCTTCTCCTTCTCCTTCTTCTGTTTCTTCTGATTCACCGTCCAGACTTCACCTTCTCCTTCTCCTTCTTCTACTACTTCTGATTCACCCTCCAGACTTCACCTTCTCCTTCTCCTTCTTCTACTTCTTCTGATTCACCCTCCAGACTTCATCTTCTCCTTCTCCTTCTTCTGCTTCTCCTGATTCACCCTCCAGACTTCACCTTCTCCTTCTCCTTCTTCTGCTTCTTCTGATTCACCCTCCAGACTTCACCTTCTCCTTCTCCTTCTTCTACTTCTTCTGATTCACCCTCCAGACCTCACCTTCTCCTTCTCCTTCTTCTACTTCTTCTGATTCACCCTCCAGTCTTCACCTTCTCCTTCTCCTTCTTCTGTTTCTTCTGCTTCACCCTCCAGACTTCACCTTCTCCTTCTTTCTTCTGCTTCTTCTGCTTCACCCTCCAGACTTCACCTTCTCCTTCTCCTTCTTCTGATTCTTCTGATTCACCCTCCAGACTTCACCTTCTCCTTCTCCTTCTTCTGCTTCTTCTGATTCACCCTCCTGACTTCACCTTCTCCTTCTCCTTCTTCTACTTCTTCTGATTCACCCTCCAGACTTCATCTTCTCCTTCTCCTTCTTCTGCTTCTTCTGATTCACCCTCCAGACTTCACCTTCTCCTTCTCCTTCCTCTGCTTCTTCTGATTCACCCTCCAGACTTCACCTTCTCCTTCTCCTTCCTCTGATTCTTCTGATTCACCCTCCAGACTTCACCTTCTCTTTCTCCTTCTTCTGCTTCTTCTGATTCACCCTCCTGACTTCACCTTCTCCTTCTCCTTCTTCTACTTCTTCTGATTCACCCTCCTGACTTCACCTTCTCCTTCTCCTTCTTCTACTTCTTCTGCTTCACCCTCCAGACTTCACCTTCTCCTTCTCCTTCTTCTACTTCTTCTGATTCACCCTCCAGACTTCACCTTCTCCTTCTCCTTCTTCTGCTTCTTCTGATTCACCCTCCAGACTTCACCTTCTCCTTCTCCTTATTCTGCTTCTTCTGATTCACCCTCCAGACTTCACCTTCTCCTTCTCCTTCTTCTGCTTCTTCTGATTCACACTCCAGACTTCACCTTCTCCTTCTCCTTCTTCTACTTCTTCTGATTCACCCTCCAGACTTCACCTTCTCCTTCTCTTTCTTCTGCTTCTTCTGATTCACCCTCCAGACTTCACCTTCTCCTTCTCCTTCTTCTGATTCTTCTGATTCACCCTCCAGACTTCACCTTCTCCTTCTCCTTCTTCTGCTTCTTCTGATTCACCCTCCTGACTTCACCTTCTCCTTCTCCTTCTTCTACTTCTTCTGATTCACCCTCCTGACTTCACCTTCTCCTGCTCCTTCTTCTACTTCTTCTGCTTCACCCTCCAGACTTCACCTTCTCCTTCTCCTTATTCTACTTCTTCTGATTCACCCTCCAGACTTGACCTGCTCCTTCTCCTTCTTCTACTTCTTCTGATTCACCCTCCAGACTTCACCTTCTCCTTCTCCTTCTTCTGCTTCTTCTGCTTCACCGTCCTGACTTCACCTTCTCCTTCTCCTTCTTCTACTTCTTCTGCTTCATCCCCCTGACATCACCTGCTCCTTCTCCTTCTTCTGCTTCTTCTGATTCACCCTCCTAACTTCACCTTCTCCTTCTCCTTCTTCTGCTTCTTCTGATTCACCCTCCTGACTTCACCTTCTCCTTCTCCTTCTTCTGCTTCTTCTGATTCACCCTCCAGACTTCACCTTCTCCTTCTGCTTCTTCTGCTTCTTCTGATTCACCCTCCAGACTTCACCTTCTCCTTCTCCTTCTTCTGCTTCTTCTGGTTCACCCTCCAGACCTCACCTTCTCCTTCTCCTTCTTCTACTTCTTCTGATTCACCCTCCAGACTTCATCTTCTCCTTCTCCTTCTTCTGCTTCTTCTGATTCACCCTCCAGACTTCACCTTCTCCTTCTCCTTCTTCTGCTTCTTCTGATTCACCCTCCAGACTTCACCTTCTCCTTCTCCTTCTTCTACTTCTTCTGATTCACCCTCCAGACTTCACCTTCTCCTTCTCCTTCTTCTACTTCTTCTGATTCACCCTCCAGTCTTCACCTTCTCCTTCTCCTTCTTCTGTTTCTTCTGCTTCACCCTCCAGACTTCACCTTCTCCTTCTCTTTCTTCTGCTTCTTCTGATTCACCCTCCAGACTTCACCTTCTCCTTCTCCTTCTTCTGATTCTTCTGATTCACCCTCCAGACTGCACCTTCTCCTTCTCCTTCTTCTGCTTCTTCTAATTCACCCTCCTGACTTCACCTTCTCCTTCTCCTTCTTCTACTTCTTCTGATTCACCCTCCTGACTTCACCTTCTCCTTCTCCTTCTTCTACTTCTTCTGCTTCACCCTCCAGACTACACCTTCTCCTTCTCCTTCTTCTACTTCTTCTGATTCACCCTTCAGACTTAACCTTCTCCTTCTCCTTTTTCTGCTTCTTCTGATTCATCCTCCAGACTTCACCTTCTCCTTCTCCTTCTTCTTCTTCTTCTGATTCACCCTCCAGACTTCACCTTCTCCTTCTCCTTCTTCTGCTTCTTCTGATTCACCCTCCAGACTTCACCTTCTCCTTCTCCTTCTTCTGCTTCTTCTGATTCACCCTCCAGACTTCACCTTCTCCTTCTCCTTCTTCTGCTTTTTCTGATTCACCCTCCAGACTTCACCTTCTCCTTCTCCTTCTTCTACTTCTTCTGATTCACCCTCCAGACTTCACCTTCTCCTTCTCTTTCTTCTGCTTCTTCTGATTCACCCTCCAGACTTCACCTTCTCCTTCTCCTTCTTCTGATTATTCTGATTCACCCTCCAGACTTCACCTTCTCCTTCTCCTTCTTCTGCTTCTTCTGATTCACCCTCCTGACTTCACCTTCTCCTTCTCCTTCTTCTACTTCTTCTGATTCACCCTCCAGACTTCATCTTCTCCTTCTCCTTCTTCTGCTTCTTCTGATTCACCCTCCAGACTTCACCTTCTCCTTCTCCTTCCTCTGCTTCTTCTGATTCACCCTCCAGACTTCACCTTCTCCTTCTCCTTCCTCTGATTCTTCTGATTCACCCTCCAGACTTCACCTTCTCTTTCTCCTTCTTCTGCTTCTTCTGATTCACCCTCCTGACTTCACCTTCTCCTTCTCCTTCTTCTACTTCTTCTGATTCACCCTCCTGACTTCACCTTCTCCTTCTCCTTCTTCTACTTCTTCTGCTTCACCCTCCAGACTTCACCTTCTCCTTCTGCTTCTTCTACTTCTTCTGATTCACCCTCCAGACTTCACCTTCTCCTTCTCCTTCTTCTGCTTCTTCTGATTCACCCTCCAGACTTCACCTTCTCCTTCTCCTTATTCTGCTTCTTCTGATTCACCCTCCAGACTTCACCTTCTCCTTCTCCTTCTTCTGCTTCTTCTGATTCACACTCCAGACTTCACCTTCTCCTTCTCCTTCTTCTACTTCTTCTGATTCACCCTCCAGACTTCACCTTCTCCTTCTCTTTCTTCTGCTTCTTCTGATTCACCCTCCAGACTTCACCTTCTCCTTCTCCTTCTTCTGATTCTTCTGATTCACCCTCCAGACTTCACCTTCTCCTTCTCCTTCTTCTGCTTCTTCTGATTCACCCTCCTGACTTCACCTTCTCCTTCTCCTTCTTCTACTTCTTCTGATTCACCCTCCTGACTTCACCTTCTCCTGCTCCTTCTTCTACTTCTTCTGCTTCACCCTCCAGACTTCACCTTCTCCTTCTCCTTATTCTACTTCTTCTGATTCACCCTCCAGACTTGACCTGCTCCTTCTCCTTCTTCTACTTCTTCTGATTCACCCTCCAGACTTCACCTTCTCCTTCTCCTTCTTCTGCTTCTTCTGCTTCACCGTCCTGACTTCACCTTCTCCTTCTCCTTCTTCTACTTCTTCTGCTTCATCCCCCTGACATCACCTGCTCCTTCTCCTTCTTCTGCTTCTTCTGATTCACCCTCCTAACTTCACCCTCTCCTTCTCCTTCTTCTGCTTCTTCTGATTCACCCTCCTGACTTCACCTTCTCCTTCTCCTTCTTCTGCTTCTTCTGATTCACCCTCCAGACTTCACCTTCTCCTTCTGCTTCTTCTGCTTCTTCTGATTCACCCTCCAGACTTCACCTTCTCCTTCTCCTTCTTCTGCTTCTTCTGATTCACCCTCCAGACCTCACCTTCTCCTTCTCCTTCTTCTACTTCTTCTGATTCACCCTCCAGACTTCATCTTCTCCTTCTCCTTCTTCTGCTTCTTCTGATTCACCCTCCAGACTTCACCTTCTCCTTCTCCTTCTTCTGCTTCTTCTGATTCACCCTCCAGACTTCACCTTCTCCTTCTCCTTCTTCTACTTCTTCTGATTCACCCTCCAGACTTCACCTTCTCCTTCTCCTTCTTCTACTTCTTCTGATTCACCCTCCAGTCTTCACCTTCTCCTTCTCCTTCTTCTGTTTCTTCTGCTTCACCCTCCAGACTTCACCTTCTCCTTCTCTTTCTTCTGCTTCTTCTGATTCACCCTCCAGACTTCACCTTCTCCTTCTCCTTCTTCTGATTCTTCTGATTCACCCTCCAGACTGCACCTCCTCCTTCTCCTTCTTCTGCTTCTTCTAATTCACCCTCCTGACTTCACCTTCTCCTTCTCCTTCTTCTACTTCTTCTGATTCACCCTCCTGACTTCATCTTCTCCTTCTCCTTCTTCTACTTCTTCTGCTTCACCCTCCAGACTTCACCTTCTCCTTCTCCTTCTTCTACTTCTTCTGATTCACCCTTCAGACTTAACCTTCTCCTTCTCCTTTTTCTGCTTCTTATGATTCATCCTCCAGACTTCACTTTCTCCTTCTCCTTCTTCTGCTTCTTCTGATTCACCCTCCAGACTTCACCTTCTCCTTCTCCTTCTTCTGCTTCTTCTGATTCACCCTCCAGACTTCACCTTCTCCTTCTCCTTCTTCTGCTTCTTCTGATTCACCCTCCAGACTTCACCTTCTCCTTCTCCTTCTTCTGCTTTTTCTGATTCACCCTCCAGACTTCACCTTCTCCTTCTCCTTCTTCTACTTCTTCTGATTCACCCTCCAGACTTCACCTTCTCCTTCTCTTTCTGCTGCTTCTTCTGATTCACCCTCCAGACTTCACCTTCTCCTTCTCCTTCTTCTGATTATTCTGATTCACCCTCCAGACTTCACCTTCTCCTTCTCCTTCTTCTACTTCTTCTGATTCACCGTCCAGACTTCACCTTCTCCTTCTCTTTCTTCTGCTTCTTCTGATTCACCCTCCAGACTTCACCTTCTCCTTCTCCTTCTTCTACTTCTTCTGCTTCACCCTCCAGACTTCACCTTCTCCTTCTCCTTCTTCTACTTCTTCTGATTCACCCTCCAGACTTCACCTTCTCCTTCTCCTTCTTCTGCTTCTTCTGATTCACCCTCCAGACTTCACCTTCTCCTTCTCCTTCTTCTGCTTCTTCTGATTCACCCTCCAGACTTCACCTTCTCCTTCTCCTTCTTCTACTCCTTCTGATTCACCCTCCAGAATTCACCTTCTCCTTCTCCTTCTTCTGCTTCTTCTGATTCACCCTCCAGACTTCACCTTCTCCTTCTCCTTATTCTGCTTCTTCTGATTCACCCTCCAGACTTCACCTTCTCCTTCTCCTTCTTCTGCTTCTTCTGATTCACCCTGCAGACTTCACCTTCTCCTTCTCCTTCTGCTTCTTCTGATTCACCCTCCAGACTTCACCTTCTCCTTCTCCTTCTTCTACTTCTTCTGATTCACCCTCCAGACTTCACCTTCTCCTTCTCCTTCTTCTGCTTCTTCTGATTCACCCTCCAGACTTCACCTTCTCCTTCTCCTTCGTCTACTTCTTCTGATTCACCCTCCAGACTACACCTTCTCCTTCTCCTTCTTCTACTTCTTCTGATTCACCCTCCAGACTTCACCTTCTCCTTCTCCTTCTTCTACTTCTTCTGCTTCTCCCTCCAGACTTCACCTTCTCCTTCTTCTGCTTCTTCTGATTCACCCTCCAGACTTCACCTTCTCCTTCTCCTTCTTCTACTTCTTCTGATTCACCCTCCAGACTTCAGCTTCTCCTTCTCCTTCTTCTACTTCTTCTGATTCACCCTCCAGACTTCACCTTCTCCTTCTCCTTCTTCTCCTTCTTCTGATTCACCCTCCTGACTTCACGTTCTCCTTCTCCTTCTTCTGCTTCTTCTGCTTCACCCTCCAGACTTCACCTTCTCCTTCTCCTTCTTCTGCTTCTTCTGCTTCACCCTCCAGACTTTACCTTCTCCTTCTCCTTCTTCTGCTTCTTCTGCTTCACCCTCCTGACTTCACCTTCTCCTTCTCCTTCTTCTACTTCTTCTGATTCACCCTCCAGACTTCACCTTCTCCTTCTCCTTCTTCTGCTTCTTCTGCTTCACCCTCCAGACTTCACCTTCTCCTTCCCCTTCTTCTGCTTCTTCTGCTTCGCCCTCCAGACTTCACCTTCTCCTTCTCCTTCTTCTGCTTCTTCTGCTTCACCCTCCAGACTTCACCTTCTCCTTCTCCTTCTTCTGCTTCTTCTGCTTCTCTCTCCTGACTTCACCTTCTCCTTCTCCTCCTTCTACTTCTTCTGATTCACCCTCCAGACTTCACCTTCTCCTTCTCCTTCTTCTGCTTCTTCTGCTTCACCCTCCAGACTTCACCTTCTCCTTCTCCTTCTTCTGCTTCTTCTGCTGCGCCCTCCAGACTTCACCTTCTCCTTCTCCTTCTTCTGCTTCTTATGCTTCACCCTCCTGACTTCACCTTCTCCTTCTCCTTCTTCTACTTCTTCTGATTCACCCTCCAGACTTCATCTTCTCCTTCTCCTTCTTCTGCTTCTTCTGATTCACCCTCCAGACTTCACCTTCTCCTTCTCCTTCTTCTGCTTCTTCTGATTCACCCTCCAGACTTCACCTTCTCCTTCTCCTTCTTCTACTTCTTCTGATTCACCCTCCAGACTTCACCTTCTCCTTCTCCTTCTTCTACTTCTTCTGATTCACCCTCCAGTCTTCACCTTCTCCTTCTCCTTCTTCTGTTTCTTCTGCTTCACCCTCCAGACTTCACCTTCTCCTTCTCTTTCTTCTGCTTCTTCTGATTCACCCTCCAGACTTCACCTTCTCCTTCTCCTTCTTCTGATTCTTCTGATTCACCCTCCAGACTGCACCTTCTCCTTCTCCTTCTTCTGCTTCTTCTAATTCACCCTCCTGACTTCACCTTCTCCTTCTCCTTCTTCTACTTCTTCTGATTCACCCTCCTGACTTCACCTTCTCCTTCTCCTTCTTCTACTTCTTCTGCTTCACCCTCCAGACTACACCTTCTCCTTCTCCTTCTTCTACTTCTTCTGATTCACCCTTCAGACTTAACCTTCTCCTTCTCCTTTTTCTGCTTCTTCTGATTCATCCTCCAGACTTCACCTTCTCCTTCTCCTTCTTCTTCTTCTTCTGATTCACCCTCCAGACTTCACCTTCTCCTTCTCCTTCTTCTGCTTCTTCTGATTCACCCTCCAGACTTCACCTTCTCCTTCTCCTTCTTCTGCTTCTTCTGATTCACCCTCCAGACTTCACCTTCTCCTTCTCCTTCTTCTGCTTTTTCTGATTCACCCTCCAGACTTCACCTTCTCCTTCTCCTTCTTCTACTTCTTCTGATTCACCCTCCAGACTTCACCTTCTCCTTCTCTTTCTTCTGCTTCTTCTGATTCACCCTCCAGACTTCACCTTCTCCTTCTCCTTCTTCTGATTATTCTGATTCACCCTCCAGACTTCACCTTCTCCTTCTCCTTCTTCTGCTTCTTCTGATTCACCCTCCTGACTTCACCTTCTCCTTCTCCTTCTTCTACTTCTTCTGATTCACCCTCCAGACTTCATCTTCTCCTTCTCCTTCTTCTGCTTCTTCTGATTCACCCTCCAGACTTCACCTTCTCCTTCTCCTTCCTCTGCTTCTTCTGATTCACCCTCCAGACTTCACCTTCTCCTTCTCCTTCCTCTGATTCTTCTGATTCACCCTCCAGACTTCACCTTCTCTTTCTCCTTCTTCTGCTTCTTCTGATTCACCCTCCTGACTTCACCTTCTCCTTCTCCTTCTTCTACTTCTTCTGATTCACCCTCCTGACTTCACCTTCTCCTTCTCCTTCTTCTACTTCTTCTGCTTCACCCTCCAGACTTCACCTTCTCCTTCTGCTTCTTCTACTTCTTCTGATTCACCCTCCAGACTTCACCTTCTCCTTCTCCTTCTTCTGCTTCTTCTGATTCACCCTCCAGACTTCACCTTCTCCTTCTCCTTATTCTGCTTCTTCTGATTCACCCTCCAGACTTCACCTTCTCCTTCTCCTTCTTCTGCTTCTTCTGATTCACACTCCAGACTTCACCTTCTCCTTCTCCTTCTTCTACTTCTTCTGATTCACCCTCCAGACTTCACCTTCTCCTTCTCTTTCTTCTGCTTCTTCTGATTCACCCTCCAGACTTCACCTTCTCCTTCTCCTTCTTCTGATTCTTCTGATTCACCCTCCAGACTTCACCTTCTCCTTCTCCTTCTTCTGCTTCTTCTGATTCACCCTCCTGACTTCACCTTCTCCTTCTCCTTCTTCTACTTCTTCTGATTCACCCTCCTGACTTCACCTTCTCCTGCTCCTTCTTCTACTTCTTCTGCTTCACCCTCCAGACTTCACCTTCTCCTTCTCCTTATTCTACTTCTTCTGATTCACCCTCCAGACTTGACCTGCTCCTTCTCCTTCTTCTACTTCTTCTGATTCACCCTCCAGACTTCACCTTCTCCTTCTCCTTCTTCTGCTTCTTCTGCTTCACCGTCCTGACTTCACCTTCTCCTTCTCCTTCTTCTACTTCTTCTGCTTCATCCCCCTGACATCACCTGCTCCTTCTCCTTCTTCTGCTTCTTCTGATTCACCCTCCTAACTTCACCCTCTCCTTCTCCTTCTTCTGCTTCTTCTGATTCACCCTCCTGACTTCACCTTCTCCTTCTCCTTCTTCTGCTTCTTCTGATTCACCCTCCAGACTTCACCTTCTCCTTCTGCTTCTTCTGCTTCTTCTGATTCACCCTCCAGACTTCACCTTCTCCTTCTCCTTCTTCTGCTTCTTCTGATTCACCCTCCAGACCTCACCTTCTCCTTCTCCTTCTTCTACTTCTTCTGATTCACCCTCCAGACTTCATCTTCTCCTTCTCCTTCTTCTGCTTCTTCTGATTCACCCTCCAGACTTCACCTTCTCCTTCTCCTTCTTCTGCTTCTTCTGATTCACCCTCCAGACTTCACCTTCTCCTTCTCCTTCTTCTACTTCTTCTGATTCACCCTCCAGACTTCACCTTCTCCTTCTCCTTCTTCTACTTCTTCTGATTCACCCTCCAGTCTTCACCTTCTCCTTCTCCTTCTTCTGTTTCTTCTGCTTCACCCTCCAGACTTCACCTTCTCCTTCTCTTTCTTCTGCTTCTTCTGATTCACCCTCCAGACTTCACCTTCTCCTTCTCCTTCTTCTGATTCTTCTGATTCACCCTCCAGACTGCACCTTCTCCTTCTCCTTCTTCTGCTTCTTCTAATTCACCCTCCTGACTTCACCTTCTCCTTCTCCTTCTTCTACTTCTTCTGATTCACCCTCCTGACTTCATCTTCTCCTTCTCCTTCTTCTACTTCTTCTGCTTCACCCTCCAGACTTCACCTTCTCCTTCTCCTTCTTCTACTTCTTCTGATTCACCCTTCAGACTTAACCTTCTCCTTCTCCTTTTTCTGCTTCTTCTGATTCATCCTCCAGACTTCACTTTCTCCTTCTCCTTCTTCTGCTTCTTCTGATTCACCCTCCAGACTTCACCTTCTCCTTCTCCTTCTTCTGCTTCTTCTGATTCACCCTCCAGACTTCACCTTCTCCTTCTCCTTCTTCTGCTTCTTCTGATTCACCCTCCAGACTTCACCTTCTCCTTCTCCTTCTTCTGCTTTTTCTGATTCACCCTCCAGACTTCACCTTCTCCTTCTCCTTCTTCTACTTCTTCTGATTCACCCTCCAGACTTCACCTTCTCCTTCTCTTTCTGCTGCTTCTTCTGATTCACCCTCCAGACTTCACCTTCTCCTTCTCCTTCTTCTGATTATTCTGATTCACCCTCCAGACTTCACCTTCTCCTTCTCCTTCTTCTACTTCTTCTGATTCACCGTCCAGACTTCACCTTCTCCTTCTCTTTCTTCTGCTTCTTCTGATTCACCCTCCAGACTTCACCTTCTCCTTCTCCTTCTTCTACTTCTTCTGCTTCACCCTCCAGACTTCACCTTCTCCTTCTCCTTCTTCTACTTCTTCTGATTCACCCTCCAGACTTCACCTTCTCCTTCTCCTTCTTCTGCTTCTTCTGATTCACCCTCCAGACTTCACCTTCTCCTTCTCCTTCTTCTGCTTCTTCTGATTCACCCTCCAGACTTCACCTTCTCCTTCTCTTTCTTCTGCTTCTTCTGATTCACCCTCCAGACTTCACCTTCTCCTTCTCCTTCTTCTGATTCTTCTGATTCACCCTCCAGACTGCACCTCCTCCTTCTCCTTCTTCTGCTTCTTCTAATTCACCCTCCTGACTTCACCTTCTCCTTCTCCTTCTTCTACTTCTTCTGATTCACCCTCCTGACTTCATCTTCTCCTTCTCCTTCTTCTACTTCTTCTGCTTCACCCTCCAGACTTCACCTTCTCCTTCTCCTTCTTCTACTTCTTCTGATTCACCCTTCAGACTTAACCTTCTCCTTCTCCTTTTTCTGCTTCTTATGATTCATCCTCCAGACTTCACTTTCTCCTTCTCCTTCTTCTGCTTCTTCTGATTCACCCTCCAGACTTCACCTTCTCCTTCTCCTTCTTCTGCTTCTTCTGATTCACCCTCCAGACTTCACCTTCTCCTTCTCCTTCTTCTGCTTCTTCTGATTCACCCTCCAGACTTCACCTTCTCCTTCTCCTTCTTCTGCTTTTTCTGATTCACCCTCCAGACTTCACCTTCTCCTTCTCCTTCTTCTACTTCTTCTGATTCACCCTCCAGACTTCACCTTCTCCTTCTCTTTCTGCTGCTTCTTCTGATTCACCCTCCAGACTTCACCTTCTCCTTCTCCTTCTTCTGATTATTCTGATTCACCCTCCAGACTTCACCTTCTCCTTCTCCTTCTTCTACTTCTTCTGATTCACCGTCCAGACTTCACCTTCTCCTTCTCTTTCTTCTGCTTCTTCTGATTCACCCTCCAGACTTCACCTTCTCCTTCTCCTTCTTCTACTTCTTCTGCTTCACCCTCCAGACTTCACCTTCTCCTTCTCCTTCTTCTACTTCTTCTGATTCACCCTCCAGACTTCACCTTCTCCTTCTCCTTCTTCTGCTTCTTCTGATTCACCCTCCAGACTTCACCTTCTCCTTCTCCTTCTTCTGCTTCTTCTGATTCACCCTCCAGACTTCACCTTCTCCTTCTCCTTCTTCTACTCCTTCTGATTCACCCTCCAGAATTCACCTTCTCCTTCTCCTTCTTCTGCTTCTTCTGATTCACCCTCCAGACTTCACCTTCTCCTTCTCCTTATTCTGCTTCTTCTGATTCACCCTCCAGACTTCACCTTCTCCTTCTCCTTCTTCTGCTTCTTCTGATTCACCCTGCAGACTTCACCTTCTCCTTCTCCTTCTGCTTCTTCTGATTCACCCTCCAGACTTCACCTTCTCCTTCTCCTTCTTCTACTTCTTCTGATTCACCCTCCAGACTTCACCTTCTCCTTCTCCTTCTTCTGCTTCTTCTGATTCACCCTCCAGACTTCACCTTCTCCTTCTCCTTCGTCTACTTCTTCTGATTCACCCTCCAGACTACACCTTCTCCTTCTCCTTCTTCTACTTCTTCTGATTCACCCTCCAGACTTCACCTTCTCCTTCTCCTTCTTCTACTTCTTCTGCTTCTCCCTCCAGACTTCACCTTCTCCTTCTTCTGCTTCTTCTGATTCACCCTCCAGACTTCACCTTCTCCTTCTCCTTCTTCTACTTCTTCTGATTCACCCTCCAGACTTCAGCTTCTCCTTCTCCTTCTTCTACTTCTTCTGATTCACCCTCCAGACTTCACCTTCTCCTTCTCCTTCTTCTCCTTCTTCTGATTCACCCTCCTGACTTCACGTTCTCCTTCTCCTTCTTCTGCTTCTTCTGCTTCACCCTCCAGACTTCACCTTCTCCTTCTCCTTCTTCTGCTTCTTCTGCTTCACCCTCCAGACTTTACCTTCTCCTTCTCCTTCTTCTGCTTCTTCTGCTTCACCCTCCTGACTTCACCTTCTCCTTCTCCTTCTTCTACTTCTTCTGATTCACCCTCCAGACTTCACCTTCTCCTTCTCCTTCTTCTGCTTCTTCTGCTTCACCCTCCAGACTTCACCTTCTCCTTCCCCTTCTTCTGCTTCTTCTGCTTCGCCCTCCAGACTTCACCTTCTCCTTCTCCTTCTTCTGCTTCTTCTGCTTCACCCTCCAGACTTCACCTTCTCCTTCTCCTTCTTCTGCTTCTTCTGCTTCTCTCTCCTGACTTCACCTTCTCCTTCTCCTCCTTCTACTTCTTCTGATTCACCCTCCAGACTTCACCTTCTCCTTCTCCTTCTTCTGCTTCTTCTGCTTCACCCTCCAGACTTCACCTTCTCCTTCTCCTTCTTCTGCTTCTTCTGCTGCGCCCTCCAGACTTCACCTTCTCCTTCTCCTTCTTCTGCTTCTTATGCTTCACCCTCCTGACTTCACCTTCTCCTTCTCCTTCTTCTACTTCTTCTGATTCACCCTCCAGACTTCATCTTCTCCTTCTCCTTCTTCTGCTTCTTCTGATTCACCCTCCAGACTTCACCTTCTCCTTCTCCTTCTTCTGCTTCTTCTGATTCACCCTCCAGACTTCACCTTCTCCTTCTCCTTCTTCTACTTCTTCTGATTCACCCTCCAGACTTCACCTTCTCCTTCTCCTTCTTCTACTTCTTCTGATTCACCCTCCAGTCTTCACCTTCTCCTTCTCCTTCTTCTGTTTCTTCTGCTTCACCCTCCAGACTTCACCTTCTCCTTCTCTTTCTTCTGCTTCTTCTGATTCACCCTCCAGACTTCACCTTCTCCTTCTCCTTCTTCTGATTCTTCTGATTCACCCTCCAGACTGCACCTTCTCCTTCTCCTTCTTCTGCTTCTTCTAATTCACCCTCCTGACTTCACCTTCTCCTTCTCCTTCTTCTACTTCTTCTGATTCACCCTCCTGACTTCACCTTCTCCTTCTCCTTCTTCTACTTCTTCTGCTTCACCCTCCAGACTACACCTTCTCCTTCTCCTTCTTCTACTTCTTCTGATTCACCCTTCAGACTTAACCTTCTCCTTCTCCTTTTTCTGCTTCTTCTGATTCATCCTCCAGACTTCACCTTCTCCTTCTCCTTCTTCTTCTTCTTCTGATTCACCCTCCAGACTTCACCTTCTCCTTCTCCTTCTTCTGCTTCTTCTGATTCACCCTCCAGACTTCACCTTCTCCTTCTCCTTCTTCTGCTTCTTCTGATTCACCCTCCAGACTTCACCTTCTCCTTCTCCTTCTTCTGCTTTTTCTGATTCACCCTCCAGACTTCACCTTCTCCTTCTCCTTCTTCTACTTCTTCTGATTCACCCTCCAGACTTCACCTTCTCCTTCTCTTTCTTCTGCTTCTTCTGATTCACCCTCCAGACTTCACCTTCTCCTTCTCCTTCTTCTGATTATTCTGATTCACCCTCCAGACTTCACCTTCTCCTTCTCCTTCTTCTGCTTCTTCTGATTCACCCTCCTGACTTCACCTTCTCCTTCTCCTTCTTCTACTTCTTCTGATTCACCCTCCAGACTTCATCTTCTCCTTCTCCTTCTTCTGCTTCTTCTGATTCACCCTCCAGACTTCACCTTCTCCTTCTCCTTCCTCTGCTTCTTCTGATTCACCCTCCAGACTTCACCTTCTCCTTCTCCTTCCTCTGATTCTTCTGATTCACCCTCCAGACTTCACCTTCTCTTTCTCCTTCTTCTGCTTCTTCTGATTCACCCTCCTGACTTCACCTTCTCCTTCTCCTTCTTCTACTTCTTCTGATTCACCCTCCTGACTTCACCTTCTCCTTCTCCTTCTTCTACTTCTTCTGCTTCACCCTCCAGACTTCACCTTCTCCTTCTGCTTCTTCTACTTCTTCTGATTCACCCTCCAGACTTCACCTTCTCCTTCTCCTTCTTCTGCTTCTTCTGATTCACCCTCCAGACTTCACCTTCTCCTTCTCCTTATTCTGCTTCTTCTGATTCACCCTCCAGACTTCACCTTCTCCTTCTCCTTCTTCTGCTTCTTCTGATTCACACTCCAGACTTCACCTTCTCCTTCTCCTTCTTCTACTTCTTCTGATTCACCCTCCAGACTTCACCTTCTCCTTCTCTTTCTTCTGCTTCTTCTGATTCACCCTCCAGACTTCACCTTCTCCTTCTCCTTCTTCTGATTCTTCTGATTCACCCTCCAGACTTCACCTTCTCCTTCTCCTTCTTCTGCTTCTTCTGATTCACCCTCCTGACTTCACCTTCTCCTTCTCCTTCTTCTACTTCTTCTGATTCACCCTCCTGACTTCACCTTCTCCTGCTCCTTCTTCTACTTCTTCTGCTTCACCCTCCAGACTTCACCTTCTCCTTCTCCTTATTCTACTTCTTCTGATTCACCCTCCAGACTTGACCTGCTCCTTCTCCTTCTTCTACTTCTTCTGATTCACCCTCCAGACTTCACCTTCTCCTTCTCCTTCTTCTGCTTCTTCTGCTTCACCGTCCTGACTTCACCTTCTCCTTCTCCTTCTTCTACTTCTTCTGCTTCATCCCCCTGACATCACCTGCTCCTTCTCCTTCTTCTGCTTCTTCTGATTCACCCTCCTAACTTCACCCTCTCCTTCTCCTTCTTCTGCTTCTTCTGATTCACCCTCCTGACTTCACCTTCTCCTTCTCCTTCTTCTGCTTCTTCTGATTCACCCTCCAGACTTCACCTTCTCCTTCTGCTTCTTCTGCTTCTTCTGATTCACCCTCCAGACTTCACCTTCTCCTTCTCCTTCTTCTGCTTCTTCTGATTCACCCTCCAGACCTCACCTTCTCCTTCTCCTTCTTCTACTTCTTCTGATTCACCCTCCAGACTTCATCTTCTCCTTCTCCTTCTTCTGCTTCTTCTGATTCACCCTCCAGACTTCACCTTCTCCTTCTCCTTCTTCTGCTTCTTCTGATTCACCCTCCAGACTTCACCTTCTCCTTCTCCTTCTTCTACTTCTTCTGATTCACCCTCCAGACTTCACCTTCTCCTTCTCCTTCTTCTACTTCTTCTGATTCACCCTCCAGTCTTCACCTTCTCCTTCTCCTTCTTCTGTTTCTTCTGCTTCACCCTCCAGACTTCACCTTCTCCTTCTCTTTCTTCTGCTTCTTCTGATTCACCCTCCAGACTTCACCTTCTCCTTCTCCTTCTTCTGATTCTTCTGATTCACCCTCCAGACTGCACCTTCTCCTTCTCCTTCTTCTGCTTCTTCTAATTCACCCTCCTGACTTCACCTTCTCCTTCTCCTTCTTCTACTTCTTCTGATTCACCCTCCTGACTTCATCTTCTCCTTCTCCTTCTTCTACTTCTTCTGCTTCACCCTCCAGACTTCACCTTCTCCTTCTCCTTCTTCTACTTCTTCTGATTCACCCTTCAGACTTAACCTTCTCCTTCTCCTTTTTCTGCTTCTTCTGATTCATCCTCCAGACTTCACTTTCTCCTTCTCCTTCTTCTGCTTCTTCTGATTCACCCTCCAGACTTCACCTTCTCCTTCTCCTTCTTCTGCTTCTTCTGATTCACCCTCCAGACTTCACCTTCTCCTTCTCCTTCTTCTGCTTCTTCTGATTCACCCTCCAGACTTCACCTTCTCCTTCTCCTTCTTCTGCTTTTTCTGATTCACCCTCCAGACTTCACCTTCTCCTTCTCCTTCTTCTACTTCTTCTGATTCACCCTCCAGACTTCACCTTCTCCTTCTCTTTCTGCTGCTTCTTCTGATTCACCCTCCAGACTTCACCTTCTCCTTCTCCTTCTTCTGATTATTCTGATTCACCCTCCAGACTTCACCTTCTCCTTCTCCTTCTTCTACTTCTTCTGATTCACCGTCCAGACTTCACCTTCTCCTTCTCTTTCTTCTGCTTCTTCTGATTCACCCTCCAGACTTCACCTTCTCCTTCTCCTTCTTCTACTTCTTCTGCTTCACCCTCCAGACTTCACCTTCTCCTTCTCCTTCTTCTACTTCTTCTGATTCACCCTCCAGACTTCACCTTCTCCTTCTCCTTCTTCTGCTTCTTCTGATTCACCCTCCAGACTTCACCTTCTCCTTCTCCTTCTTCTGCTTCTTCTGATTCACCCTCCAGACTTCACCTTCTCCTTCTCCTTCTTCTACTCCTTCTGATTCACCCTCCAGAATTCACCTTCTCCTTCTCCTTCTTCTGCTTCTTCTGATTCACCCTCCAGACTTCACCTTCTCCTTCTCCTTATTCTGCTTCTTCTGATTCACCCTCCAGACTTCACCTTCTCCTTCTCCTTCTTCTGCTTCTTCTGATTCACCCTGCAGACTTCACCTTCTCCTTCTCCTTCTTCTGCTTCTTCTGATTCACCCTCCAGACTTCACCTTCTCCTTCTCCTTCTTCTACTTCTTCTGATTCACCCTCCAGACTTCACCTTCTCCTTCTCCTTCTTCTGCTTCTTCTGATTCACCCTCCAGACTTCACCTTCTCCTTCTCCTTCGTCTACTTCTTCTGATTCACCCTCCAGACTACACCTTCTCCTTCTCCTTCTTCTACTTCTTCTGATTCACCCTCCAGACTTCACCTTCTCCTTCTCCTTCTTCTACTTCTTCTGCTTCTCCCTCCAGACTTCACCTTCTCCTTCTTCTGCTTCTTCTGATTCACCCTCCAGACTTCACCTTCTCCTTCTCCTTCTTCTACTTCTTCTGATTCACCCTCCAGACTTCAGCTTCTCCTTCTCCTTCTTCTACTTCTTCTGATTCACCCTCCAGACTTCACCTTCTCCTTCTCCTTCTTCTCCTTCTTCTGATTCACCCTCCTGACTTCACGTTCTCCTTCTCCTTCTTCTGCTTCTTCTGCTTCACCCTCCAGACTTCACCTTCTCCTTCTCCTTCTTCTGCTTCTTCTGCTTCACCCTCCAGACTTTACCTTCTCCTTCTCCTTCTTCTGCTTCTTCTGCTTCACCCTCCTGACTTCACCTTCTCCTTCTCCTTCTTCTACTTCTTCTGATTCACCCTCCAGACTTCACCTTCTCCTTCTCCTTCTTCTGCTTCTTCTGCTTCACCCTCCAGACTTCACCTTCTCCTTCCCCTTCTTCTGCTTCTTCTGCTTCGCCCTCCAGACTTCACCTTCTCCTTCTCCTTCTTCTGCTTCTTCTGCTTCACCCTCCAGACTTCACCTTCTCCTTCTCCTTCTTCTGCTTCTTCTGCTTCTCTCTCCTGACTTCACCTTCTCCTTCTCCTCCTTCTACTTCTTCTGATTCACCCTCCAGACTTCACCTTCTCCTTCTCCTTCTTCTGCTTCTTCTGCTTCACCCTCCAGACTTCACCTTCTCCTTCTCCTTCTTCTGCTTCTTCTGCTGCGCCCTCCAGACTTCACCTTCTCCTTCTCCTTCTTCTGCTTCTTATGCTTCACCCTCCTGACTTCACCTTCTCCTTCTCCTTCTTCTACTTCTTCTGCTTCCACCCCCTGACTTCACCTGCTCCTTCTCCTTCTTCTGCTTCTTCTGATTCACCCTCCTAACTTTACCTTCTCCTTCTCCTTCTTCTGCTTCTTCTGATTCACCCTCCTGACTTCACCTTCTCCTTCTCCTTCTTCTGCTTCTTCTAATTCACCCTCCAGACTTCACCTTCTCCTTCTCCTTCTTCTGCTTCTTCTGATTCACCCTCCAGACTTCACCTTCTCCTTCTCCTTCTTCTGCTTCTTCTGATTCACCCTCCTAACTTCACCTTCTCCTTCTCCTTCTTCTGCTTCTTCTGATTCACCCTCCAGACCTCACCTTCTCCTTCTTCTACTTCTTATGATTCACCCTCCAGACTTCATCTTTTCCTTCTCCTTCTTCTACTTCTTCTGATTCATCCTCCAGACTTCACCTTCTCCTTCTCCTTCTTCTACTTCTTCTGATTCACCCTCCAGTCTTCACCTTCTCCTTCTCCTTCTTCTGTTTCTTCTGCTTCACCCTCCAGACTTCACTTTCTCCTTCTCTTTCTTCTGCTTCTTCTGATTCACCCTCCAGACTTCACCTTCTCCTTCTCCTTATAATGCTTCTTCTGATTCACCCTCCAGACTTCACCTTCTCCTCCTCCTTCTTCTGCTTCTTCTGATTCACCCTCCAGACTTCACCTTCTCCTTCTCCTTCTTCTGCTTCTTCTGATTCACCCTCCAGACTTCACCTTCTCCTTCCCCTTCTTCTGCTTCTTCTGATTCACCCTACAGACCTCACCTTCTCCTTCTCCTTCTTCTACTTCTTCTGATTCACCCTCCAGACTTCATCTTCTCCTTCTCCTTCTTCTACTTCTTCTGATTCATCCTCCAGACTTCACCTTCTCCTTCTCCTTCTTCTACTTCTTCTGATTCACCCTCCAGTCTTCACCTTCTCCTTCTCCTTCTTCTGTTTCTTCTGCTTCACCCTCTAGACTTCACTTTCTCCTTCTCTTTCTTCTGCTTCTTCTGATTCACCCTCCAGACTTCACCTTCTCCTTCTCCTTATAATGCTTCTTCTGATTCACCCTCCAGACTTCACCTTCTCCTCCTCCTTCTTCTGCTTCTTCTGATTCACCCTCCAGACTTCACCTTCTTCTTCTCCTTCTTCTGCATCTTCTGATTCACCCTCCAGACTTCACCTTCTCCTTCTCCTTCTTCTACTTCTTCTGATTCACCCTCCAGACTTCATCTTCTCCTTCTCCTTCTTCTGCTTCTTCCGATTCACCCTCCAGACTTCACCTTCTCCTTCTCCTTCTTCTGCTTCTTCTGATTCACCCTCCAGACTTCACCTTCTCCTTCTCCTTCTTCTCCTTCTTCTGATTCACCCTCCAGACTTCACCTTCTCCTTCTCCTTCTTCTACTTCTTCTGATTCACCCTCCAGACTTCACCTTCTCCTTCTCCTTCTTCTGCTTCTTCTGATTCACCCTCCAGACTTCACCTTCTCCTTCTCCTTCTTCTGCTTCTTCTGATTCACCCTCCAGACTTCACCTTCTCCTTCTCCTTCTTCTGCTTCTTCTGATTCACCCTTCAGACTTCACCTTCTCCTTCTCCTTCTTCTGCTTCTTCTGATTCACCCTCCAGACCTCACCTTCTCCTTCTCCTTCATCTACTTCTTCTGATTCACCCTCCAGACTTCATCTTCTCCTTCTCCTTCTTCTGCTTCATCTGATTCACCCTCCAGACTTCACCTTCTCCTTCTCCTTCTTCTGCTTCTTCTGATTCACCCTCCAGACTTCACCTTCTCCTTCTCCTTCTTCTACTTCTTCTGCTTCACCCCCCTGACTTCACCTTCTCCTTCTCCTTCTTCTGCTTCTTCTGATTCACCCTCCTAACTTCACCTTCTCCTTCTCCTTCTCCTGCTTCTTCTGATTCAACCTCCTGACTTCACCTTCTCCTTCTCCTTCTTCTGCTTCTTCTGATTCACCCTCCAGACTTCACCTTCTCCTTCTCCTTCTTCTCATTCTTCTGATTCACCCTCCAGACTTCACCTTCTCCTACTCCTTCTTCGACTTCTTCTGATTCACCCTCCAGACTTCACCTTCTCCTTCTCTTCTTCTACTTCTTCTGATTCACCCTCCAGTCTTCACCTTCTCCTTCTCCTTCTTCTGCTTCTTCTGCTTCACCCTCCAGACTTCACCTTCTCCTTCTCTTTCTTCAGCTTCTTCTGATTCAACCTCCAGACTTCACATTCTCCTTCTCCTTCTTCTGATTCTTCTGATTCACTCTCCAGACTTCACCTTCTCCTTCTCCTTCTTCTGCTTCTTCTGATTCACCCTCCTGACTTCACCTTCTCCTTCTCCTTCTTTTACCTCTTCTGATTCACCCTCCTGACTTCACCTTCTCCTTCTCATTCTTCTACTTCTTCTGCTTCACCCTCCAGCCTCCAGACTTCACCTTCTCCTTCTCCGTCTTCTACCTCTTCTGATTCACCCTCCAGACTTCACCTTCTCCTTCTTCTGCTTCTTCTGATTCACCCTCCAGACTTCACCTTCTCCTTCTCCTTCTTCTGCTTCTTCTGATTCACCCTCCAGACTTCACCTTCTCCTTCTCCTTCTTCTGCTTCTTCTGATTCACCCTCCAGACTTCACCTTCTCCTTCTCCTTCTTCTGCTTCTTCTGATTCACCCTCCAGACTTCACCTTCTCCTTCTCCTACTTCTGCTTCTTCTGATTCACCCTCCAGACTTCACCATCTCCTTCTCCTTCTTCTGCTTCTTCTGATTCACCCTCCAGACTTCTCCTTCTCCTACTCCTTCTTCTACTTCTTCTGATTCACCCTCCAGACTTCATCTTCTCCTTCTCCTTCTTCTGCTTCTTCTGATTCACACTCCAGACTTCACCTTCTCCTTCTCCTTCTTCTGCTTCTTCTGATTCTCCCTCCAGACTTCACCTTCTCCTTCTCCTTCTTCTACTTCTTCTGATTCACCCTCCAGACTTCACCTTCTCCTTCTCCTTCTTCTACTTCATCTGATTCACCCTCCAGACTTCACCTTCTCCTTCTCCTTCTTCTGCTTCTTCTGATTCACCCTCCAGACTTCACCTTCTCCTTCTCCTTCTTCTGCTTCTTCTGATTCACCCTCCAGACTTCACCTTTTAATTCTCCTTCTTCTGCTTCTTCTGATTCACCCTTCAGACTTCACCATATCCTTCTCCTTCTTCTGCTTCTTCTGATTCACCCTCCAGACCTCACCTTCTCCCTCTCCTTCTTCTACTTCTTCTGATTCACCCTCCAGACTTCATCTTCTCCTCCTCCTTCTTCTGCTTCTTCTGATTCACCCTCCAGACTTCACCTTCTCCTTCTCCTTTTTCTGCTTCTTCTGATTCACCCTCCAGACTTCGCCTTCTCCTTCTCCTTCTTCTACTTCTTCTGATTCACCCTCCAGACTTCACCTTCTCCTTCTCCTTCTTCTACTTCTTCTGATTCACCCTCCAGACTTCACCTTCTCGTTCTCCTTCTTCTGCTTCTTCTGATTCACCCTCCAGACTTCACCTTCTCCTTCTCCTTCGTCTACTTCTTCTGATTCACCCGCCAGACTACACCTTCTCCTTCTCCTTCTTCTACTTCTTCTGATTCACCCTCCAGACTTCACCTTCTCCTTCTCCTTCTTCTACTTCTTCTGATTCACCCTCCAGTCTCAACTTCTCCTTCTCCTTCTTCTGCTTCTTCTGATTCACCCTCCAGACTTCACCTTCTCCTTCTCCTTCTTCTGCTTCTTCTGATTCACCCTCCTGACTTCACCTTCTCCTTCTCCTTCTTCTGCTTCTTCTGATTCACCCTCCAGAGTTCACCTTCTCCTTCTCCTTCTTCTACTTCTTCTGATTCACCCTCTAGACTTCACCTTCTCCTTCTCCTTCTTCTGCTTCTTCTGATTCACCCTCCAGACTTCACCTTCTCCTTCTCCTTCGTCTACTTGTTCTGATTCACCTTCCAGACTACACCTTCTCCTTCTCCTTCTTCTACTTCTTCTGATTCACACTCCAGACTTCACCTTCTCCTTCTCCTTCTTCTGCTTCTTCTGATTCACCCTCCAGACTTCACCTTCTCCTTCTCCTTCTTCTACTTCTTCTGATTCACCCTCCAGACTTCACCTTCTCCTTCTCCTTCTTCTACTTCTTGTGATTCACCCTCCAGACTTCACCTTCTCCTTCTCCTTCTTCTACTTCTTCTGCTTCTCCCTCCAGACTTCACCTTCTCTTCTCCTTCTTCTGCTTCTTCTGATTCACCCACCAGACTTCACCTTCTCCTTCTCCTTCTTCTACTTCTTCTGATTCACCCTCCAGACTTCACCTTCTCCTTCTCCTTCTTCTACTTCTTCTGATTCACCCTCCAGACTTCACCATCTCCTTCTCCTTCTTCTACTTATTTTGATTCACCCTCCTGACTTCACCTTCTCCTTCTCCTTCTTCTGCTTCTTCTGCTTCACCCTCCAGACTTCACCTTCTCCTTCTCCTTCTTCTGCTTTTCTGCTTCACCCTCCAGACTTCACCTTCTCCTTCTCCTTCTTCTGCTTCTTCTGCTTCACCCTCCTGACTTCACCTTCTCCTACTCCTTCTTCTACTTCTTCTGATTCACCCTCCAGACTTCACCTTCTCCTTCTCCTTCTTCTGCTTCTTCTGCTTCACCCTCCAGACTTCACCTTCTCCTTCTCCTTCTTCTGCTTCGCCCTCCAGACTTCACATTCTCCTTCTCCTTCTTCTGCTTCTTCTGCTTCACCCTCCAGACTTCACCTTCTCCTTCTCCTTCTTCTGCTTCTTCTGCTTCACCCTCCTGACTTCACCTTCTCCTTCTCCTTCTTCTACTTCTTCTGATTCACCCTCCAGACTTCACCTTCTCCTTCTCCTTCTTCTGCTTCTTCTGCTTCACCCTCCAGACTTCACCTTCTCCTTCTCCTTCTTCTGCTTCTTCTGCTGCGCCCTCCAGACTTCACCTTATCCTTCTCCTTCTTCTGCTTCTTCTGCTTCACCCTCCTGACTTCACCTTCTCCTTCTCCTTCTTCTACTTCTTCTGCTTCACCCCCGTGACTTCACCTTCTCCTTCTCCTTCTTCTGCTTCTTCTGATTCACCCTCCTAACTTCACCTTCTCCTTCTCCTTCTTCTGCTTCTTCTGATTCACCCTCCTGACTTCACCTTCTCCTTCTCCTTCTTCTGCTTCTTCTGATTCACCCTCCAGACTTCACCTTCCCCTTCTCCTTCTTCTGCTTCTTCTGATTCACCTTCCAGACTTCACCTTCTCCTTCTTCTGCTTCTTCTGATTCACCCTCCAGACCTCACCTCCTCCTTCTCCTTCTTCTACTTCTTCTGATTCACCCTTCAGACTTCATCTTCTCCTTCGCCTTCTTCTGCTTCTTCTGATTCACCCTCCAGACCTCACCTTCTCCTTCTCCTTCTTCTGCTTCTTCTGATTCACCCTCCAGACTTCACCTTCTCCTTCTCCTTCTTCTACTTCTTCTGATTCATCCTCCAGACTTCACCTTCTCCTTCTCCTTCTTCTACTTCTTCTGATTCACCCTCCAGTCTTCACCTTCTGCTTCTCCTTCTTCTGCTTCTTCTGCTTCACCCTCCAGACTTCACCCTCTCCTTCTCTTTCTTCTGCTTCTTCTGATTCACCCTCCAGCCTTCACCTTCTCCTTCTCCTTCTTCTGATTCTTCTGATTCACCCTCCAGACTTCAGCTTCTCCTTCTCCTTCTTCTGCTTCTTCTGATTCACCCTCCTGACTTCACCCTCTCCTTCTCCTTCTTCTACTTCTTCTGATTCACCCTCCTGACTTCACCTTCTCCTTCTCCTTCTTCTACTTCTTCTGCTTCACCCTCCAGACTTCACCTTCTCCTTCTCCTTCTTCTACTTCTTCTGATTCACCCTCCAGACTTCACCTTCTCCTTCTCCTTATAATGCTTCTTCTGATTCACCCTCCAGACTTCACCTTCTCCTCCTCCTTCTTCTGCTTCTTCTGATTAACCCTCCAGACTTCACCTTCTCCTTCTCCTTCTTCTGCATCTTCTGATTCACCCTCCAGACTTCACCTTCTCCTCCTCCTTCTTCTACTTCTTCTGATTCACCCTCCAGACTTCATCTTCTCCTTCTCCTTCTTCTGCTTCTTCCGATTCACCCTCCAGACTTCACCTTCTCCTTCTCCTTCTTCTGCTTCTTCTGATTCACCCTCCAGACTTCACCTTCTCCTTCTCCTTCTTCTACTTCTTCTGATTCACCCTCCAGACTTCACCTTCTCCTGCTCCTTCTTCTACTTCTTCTGATTCACCCTCCAGACTTCACCTTCTCCTTCTCTTTCTTCTGCTTCTTCTGATTCACCCTCCAGACTTCACCTTCTCCTTCTCCTTCTTCTGCTTCTTCTGATTCACCCTCCTGACTTCACCTTCTCCTTCTCCTTCTTCTACTTCTTCTGATTCACCCTCCTGACTTCACCTTCTCCTTCTCCTTCTTCTACTTCTTCTGCTTTACGCTCCAGACTTCACCTTCTCCTTCTCCTTATTCTACTTCTTCTGATTCACCCTCCAGACTTGACCTTCTCCTTCTCCTTCTTCTACTTCTTCTGATTCACCCTCCAGACTTCACCTTCTCCTTCTCCTTCTTCTGCTTCTTCTGCTTCACCGTCCTGACTTCACCTTCTCCTTCTCCTTCTTCTACTTCTTCTGCTTCATCCCCCTGACATCACCTGCTCCTTCTCCTTCTTCTGCTTCTTCTGATTCACCCTCCTAACTTCACCTTCTCCTTCTCCTTCTTCTGCTTCTTCTGATTCACACTCCTGACTTCACCAATCCTTCTCCTTCTTCTGCTTCTTCTGATTCACCCTCCAGACTTCACCTTCTCCTTCTCCTTCTTCTGCTTCTTCTGATTCACCCTCCAGACTTCACCTTCTCCTTCTCCTTCTTCTGCTTCTTCTGATTCACCCTCCAGACCTCACCTTCTCCTTCTCCTTCTTCTACTTCTTCTGATTCACCCTCCAGACTTCATCTTCTCCTTCTCCTTCTTCTGCTTCTTCTGATTCACCCTCCAGACTTCACCTTCTCCTTCTCCTTCTTCTGCTTCTTCTGATTCACCCTCCAGACTTCACCTTCTCCTTCTCCTTCTTCTACTTCTTCTGATTCACCCTCCAGACTTCACCTTCTCCTTCTCCTTCTTCTACTTCTTCTGATTCACCCTCCAGTCTTCACCTTCTCCTTCTCCTTCTTCTGTTTCTTCTGCTTCACCCTCCAGACTTCACCTTCTCCTTCTCTTTCTTCTGCTTCTTCTGATTCACCCTCCAGACTTCACCTTCTCCTTCTCCTTCTTCTGATTCTTCTGATTCACCCTCCAGACTTCACCTTCTCCTTCTCCTTCTTCTGCTTCTTCTGATTCACCCTCCTGACTTCACCTTCTCCTTCTCCTTCTTCTACTTCTTCTGATTCACCCTCCTGACTTCACCTTCTCCTTCTCCTTCTTCTACTTCTTCTGCTTCATCCTTCAGACTTCACCTTCTCCTTCTCCTTCTTCTACTTCTTCTGATTCACCCTTCAGACTTCACCTTCTCCTTCTCCTTTTTCTGCTTCTTCTGATTCATCCTCCAGACTTCACCTTCTCCTTCTCCTTCTTCTGCTTCTTCTGATTCACCCTGCAGACTTCACCTTCTCCTTCTCCTTCTTCTGCTTCTTCTGATTCACCCTCCAGACTTCACCTTCTCCTTCTCCTTCTTCATCTTCTTCTGATTCACCCTCCAGACTTCACCTTCTCCTTCTCCTTCTTCTGCTTTTTCTGATTCACCCTCCAGACTTCACCTTCTCCTTCTCCTTCTTCTACTTCTTCTGATTCACCCTCCAGACTTCACCTTCTCCTTCTCTTTCTTCTGCTTCTTCTGATTCACCCTCCAGACTTCACCTTCTCCTTCTCCTTCTACTGATTATTCTGATTCACCCTCCAGACTTCACCTTCTCCTTCTCCTTCTTCTGCTTCTTCTGATTCACCCTCCTGACTTCACCTTCTCCTTCTCCTTCTTCTGCTTCTTCTGATTCACCCTCCAGAGTTCACCTTCTCCTTCTCCTTCTTCTACTTCTTCTGATTCACCCTCTAGACTTCACCTTCTCCTTCTCCTTCTTCTGCTTCTTCTGATTCACCCTCCAGACTTCACCTTCTCCTTCTCCTTCGTCTACTTGTTCTGATTCACCTTCCAGACTACACCTTCTCCTTCTCCTTCTTCTACTTCTTCTGATTCACACTCCAGACTTCACCTTCTCCTTCTCCTTCTTCTGCTTCTTCTGATTCACCCTCCAGACTTCACCTTCTCCTTCTCCTTCTTCTACTTCTTCTGATTCACCCTCCAGACTTCACCTTCTCCTTCTCCTTCTTCTACTTCTTGTGATTCACCCTCCAGACTTCACCTTCTCCTTCTCCTTCTTCTACTTCTTCTGCTTCTCCCTCCAGACTTCACCTTCTCTTCTCCTTCTTCTGCTTCTTCTGATTCACCCACCAGACTTCACCTTCTCCTTCTCCTTCTTCTACTTCTTCTGATTCACCCTCCAGACTTCACCTTCTCCTTCTCCTTCTTCTACTTCTTCTGATTCACCCTCCAGACTTCACCATCTCCTTCTCCTTCTTCTACTTATTTTGATTCACCCTCCTGACTTCACCTTCTCCTTCTCCTTCTTCTGCTTCTTCTGCTTCACCCTCCAGACTTCACCTTCTCCTTCTCCTTCTTCTGCTTTTCTGCTTCACCCTCCAGACTTCACCTTCTCCTTCTCCTTCTTCTGCTTCTTCTGCTTCACCCTCCTGACTTCACCTTCTCCTACTCCTTCTTCTACTTCTTCTGATTCACCCTCCAGACTTCACCTTCTCCTTCTCCTTCTTCTGCTTCTTCTGCTTCACCCTCCAGACTTCACCTTCTCCTTCTCCTTCTTCTGCTTCGCCCTCCAGACTTCACATTATCCTTCTCCTTCTTCTGCTTCTTCTGCTTCACCCTCCAGACTTCACCTTCTCCTTCTCCTTCTTCTGCTTCTTCTGCTTCACCCTCCTGACTTCACCTTCTCCTTCTCCTTCTTCTACTTCTTCTGATTCACCCTCCAGACTTCACCTTCTCCTTCTCCTTCTTCTGCTTCTTCTGCTTCACCCTCCAGACTTCACCTTCTCCTTCTCCTTCTTCTGCTTCTTCTGCTGCGCCCTCCAGACTTCACCTTATCCTTCTCCTTCTTCTGCTTCTTCTGCTTCACCCTCCTGACTTCACCTTCTCCTTCTCCTTCTTCTACTTCTTCTGCTTCACCCCCGTGACTTCACCTTCTCCTTCTCCTTCTTCTGCTTCTTCTGATTCACCCTCCTAACTTCACCTTCTCCTTCTCCTTCTTCTGCTTCTTCTGATTCACCCTCCTGACTTCACCTTCTCCTTCTCCTTCTTCTGCTTCTTCTGATTCACCCTCCAGACTTCACCTTCCCCTTCTCCTTCTTCTGCTTCTTCTGATTCACCTTCCAGACTTCACCTTCTCCTTCTCCTTCTTCTGCTTCTTCTGATTCACCCTCCAGACCTCACCTCCTCCTTCTCCTTCTTCTACTTCTTCTGATTCACCCTTCAGACTTCATCTTCTCCTTCGCCTTCTTCTGCTTCTTCTGATTCACCCTCCAGACCTCACCTTCTCCTTCTCCTTCTTCTGCTTCTTCTGATTCACCCTCCAGACTTCACCTTCTCCTTCTCCTTCTTCTACTTCTTCTGATTCATCCTCCAGACTTCACCTTCTCCTTCTCCTTCTTCTACTTCTTCTGATTCACCCTCCAGTCTTCACCTTCTGCTTCTCCTTCTTCTGCTTCTTCTGCTTCACCCTCCAGACTTCACCCTCTCCTTCTCTTTCTTCTGCTTCTTCTGATTCACCCTCCAGACTTCACCTTCTCCTTCTCCTTCTTCTGATTCTTCTGATTCACCCTCCAGACTTCACCTTCTCCTTCTCCTTCTTCTGCTTCTTCTGATTCACCCTCCTGACTTCACCCTCTCCTTCTCCTTCTTCTACTTCTTCTGATTCACCCTCCTGACTTCACCTTCTCCTTCTCCTTCTTCTACTTCTTCTGCTTCACCCTCCAGACTTCACCTTCTCCTTCTCCTTCTTCTACTTCTTCTGATTCACCCTCCAGACTTCACCTTCTCCTTCTCCTTCTTCTGCTTCTTCTGATTCACCCTCCAGACTTCACCTTCTCCTTCTCCTTATAATGCTTCTTCTGATTCACCCTCCAGACTTCACCTTCTCCTCCTCCTTCTTCTGCTTCTTCTGATTCACCCTCCAGACTTCACCTTCTCCTTCTCCTTCTTCTGCATCTTCTGATTCACCCTCCAGACTTCACCTTCTCCTCCTCCTTCTTCTACTTCTTCTGATTCACCCTCCAGACTTCATCTTCTCCTTCTCCTTCTTCTGCTTCTTCCGATTCACCCTCCAGACTTCACCTTCTCCTTCTCCTTCTTCTGCTTCTTCTGATTCACCCTCCAGACTTCACCTTCTCCTTCTCCTTCTTCTACTTCTTCTGATTCACCCTCCAGACTTCACCTTCTCCTGCTCCTTCTTCTACTTCTTCTGATTCACCCTCCAGACTTCACCTTCTCCTTCTCTTTCTTCTGCTTCTTCTGATTCACCCTCCAGATTTCACCTTCTCCTTCTCCTTCTTCTGCTTCTTCTGATTCACCCTCCTGACTTCACCTTCTCCTTCTCCTTCTTCTACTTCTTCTGATTCACCCTCCTGACTTCACCTTCTCCTTCTCCTTCTTCTACTTCTTCTGCTTCACCCCCGTGACTTCACCTTCTCCTTCTCCTTCTTCTGCTTCTTCTGATTCACCCTCCTAACTTCACCTTCTCCTTCTCCTTCTTCTGCTTCTTCTGATTCACCCTCCTGACTTCACCTTCTCCTTCTCCTTCTTCTGCTTCTTCTGATTCACCCTCCAGACTTCACCTTCCCCTTCTCCTTCTTCTGCTTCTTCTGATTCACCTTCCAGACTTCACCTTCTCCTTCTCCTTCTTCTGCTTCTTCTGATTCACCCTCCAGACCTCACCTCCTCCTTCTCCTTCTTCTACTTCTTCTGATTCACCCTTCAGACTTCATCTTCTCCTTCGCCTTCTTCTGCTTCTTCTGATTCACCCTCCAGACCTCACCTTCTCCTTCTCCTTCTTCTGCTTCTTCTGATTCACCCTCCAGACTTCACCTTCTCCTTCTCCTTCTTCTACTTCTTCTGATTCATCCTCCAGACTTCACCTTCTCCTTCTCCTTCTTCTACTTCTTCTGATTCACCCTCCAGTCTTCACCTTCTGCTTCTCCTTCTTCTGCTTCTTCTGCTTCACCCTCCAGACTTCACCCTCTCCTTCTCTTTCTTCTGCTTCTTCTGATTCACCCTCCAGACTTCACCTTCTCCTTCTCCTTCTTCTGATTCTTCTGATTCACCCTCCAGACTTCACCTTCTCCTTCTCCTTCTTCTGCTTCTTCTGATTCACCCTCCTGACTTCACCCTCTCCTTCTCCTTCTTCTACTTCTTCTGATTCACCCTCCTGACTTCACCTTCTCCTTCTCCTTCTTCTACTTCTTCTGCTTCACCCTCCAGACTTCACCTTCTCCTTCTCCTTCTTCTACTTCTTCTGATTCACCCTCCAGACTTCACCTTCTCCTTCTCCTTCTTCTGCTTCTTCTGATTCACCCTCCAGACTTCACCTTCTCCTTCTCCTTATAATGCTTCTTCTGATTCACCCTCCAGACTTCACCTTCTCCTCCTCCTTCTTCTGCTTCTTCTGATTCACCCTCCAGACTTCACCTTCTCCTTCTCCTTCTTCTGCATCTTCTGATTCACCCTCCAGACTTCACCTTCTCCTCCTCCTTCTTCTACTTCTTCTGATTCACCCTCCAGACTTCATCTTCTCCTTCTCCTTCTTCTGCTTCTTCCGATTCACCCTCCAGACTTCACCTTCTCCTTCTCCTTCTTCTGCTTCTTCTGATTCACCCTCCAGACTTCACCTTCTCCTTCTCCTTCTTCTACTTCTTCTGATTCACCCTCCAGACTTCACCTTCTCCTGCTCCTTCTTCTACTTCTTCTGATTCACCCTCCAGACTTCACCTTCTCCTTCTCTTTCTTCTGCTTCTTCTGATTCACCCTCCAGATTTCACCTTCTCCTTCTCCTTCTTCTGCTTCTTCTGATTCACCCTCCTGACTTCACCTTCTCCTTCTCCTTCTTCTACTTCTTCTGATTCACCCTCCTGACTTCACCTTCTCCTTCTCCTTCTTCTACTTCTTCTGCTTTACGCTCCAGACTTCACCTTCTCCTTCTCCTTATTCTACTTCTTCTGATTCACCCTCCAGACTTGACCTTCTCCTTCTCCTTCTTCTACTTCTTCTGATTCACCCTCCAGACTTCACCTTCTCCTTCTCCTTCTTCTGCTTCTTCTGCTTCACCGTCCTGACTTCACCTTCTCCTTCTCCTTCTTCTACTTCTTCTGCTTCATCCCCCTGACATCACCTGCTCCTTCTCCTTCTTCTGCTTCTTCTGATTCACCCTCCTAACTTCACCTTCTCCTTCTCCTTCTTCTGCTTCTTCTGATTCACACTCCTGACTTCACCAATCCTTCTCCTTCTTCTGCTTCTTCTGATTCACCCTCCAGACTTCACCTTCTCCTTCTCCTTCTTCTGCTTCTTCTGATTCACCCTCCAGACTTCACCTTCTCCTTCTCCTTCTTCTGCTTCTTCTGATTCACCCTCCAGACCTCACCTTCTCCTTCTCCTTCTTCTACTTCTTCTGATTCACCCTCCAGACTTCATCTTCTCCTTCTCCTTCTTCTGCTTCTTCTGATTCACCCTCCAGACTTCACCTTCTCCTTCTCCTTCTTCTGCTTCTTCTGATTCACCCTCCAGACTTCACCTTCTCCTTCTCCTTCTTCTACTTCTTCTGATTCACCCTCCAGTCTTCACCTTCTCCTTCTCCTTCTTCTGTTTCTTCTGCTTCACCCTCCAGACTTCACCTTCTCCTTCTCTTTCTTCTGCTTCTTCTGATTCACCCTTCAGACTTCACCTTCTCCTTCTCCTTCTTCTGATTCTTCTGATTCACCCTCCAGACTTCACCTTCTCCTTCTCCTTCTTCTGCTTCTTCTGATTCACCCTCCTGACTTCACCTTCTCCTTCTCCTTCTTCTACTTCTTCTGATTCACCCTCCTGACTTCACCTTCTCCTTCTCCTTCTTCTACTTCTTCTGCTTCATCCTTCAGACTTCACCTTCTCCTTCTCCTTCTTCTACTTCTTCTGATTCACCCTTCAGACTTCACCTTCTCCTTCTCCTTTTTCTGCTTCTTCTGATTCATCCTCCAGACTTCACCTTCTCCTTCTCCTTCTTCTGCTTCTTCTGATTCACCCTGCAGACTTCACCTTCTCCTTCTCCTTCTTCTGCTTCTTCTGATTCACCCTCCAGACTTCACCTTCTCCTTCTCCTTCTTCATCTTCTTCTGATTCACCCTCCAGACTTCACCTTCTCCTTCTCCTTCTTCTGCTTTTTCTGATTCACCCTCCAGACTTCACCTTCTCCTTCTCCTTCTTCTACTTCTTCTGATTCACCCTCCAGACTTCACCTTCTCCTTCTCTTTCTTCTGCTTCTTCTGATTCACCCTCCAGACTTCACCTTCTCCTTCTCCTTCTTCTGATTATTCTGATTCACCCTCCAGACTTCACCTTCTCCTTCTCCTTCTTCTACTTCTTCTGATTCACCCTCCAGACTTCACCTTCTCCTTCTCTTTCTTCTGCTTCTTCTGATTCACCCTCCAGACTTCACCTTCTCCTTCTCCTTCTTCTACTTCTTCTGCTTCACCCTCCAGACTTCACCTTCTCCTTCTCCTTCTTCTACTTCTTCTGATTCACCCTCCAGACTGCACCTTCTCCTTCTCCTTCTTCTGCTTCTTCTGATTCACCCTCCAGACTTCACCTTCTCCTTCTCCTTCTTCTGCTTCTTCTGATTCACCCTCCAGACTTCACCTTCTCCTTCTCCTTCTTCTACTCCTTCTGATTCACCCTCCAGACTTCACCTTCTCCTTCTCCTTCTTCTGCTTCTTCTGATTGACCCTCCAGACTTCACCTTCTCCTTCTCCTTATTCTGCTTCTTCTGATTCACCCTCCAGACTTCACCTTCTCCTTCTCCTTCTTCTGCTTCTTCTGATTCACCCTGCAGACTTCACCTTCTCCTTCTCCTTCTTCTGCTTCTTCTGATTCACCCTCCAGACTTCACCTTCTCCTTCTCCTTCTTCTACTTCTTCTGATTCACCCTCCAGACTTCACCTTCTCCTTCTCCTTCTTCTGCTTCTTCTGATTCACCCTCCAGACTTCACCTTCTCCTTCTCCTTCGTCTACTTCTTCTGATTCACCCTCCAGACTACACCTTCTCCTTCTCCTTCTTACACTTCTTCTGATTCACCCTCCAGACTTCACCTTCTCCTTCTCCTTCTTCTACTTCTTCTGATTCACCCTCCAGACTTCACCTTCTCCTTCTCCTTCTTCTGCTTCTTCTGATTCACCCTCCAGACTTCACCTTCTCCTTCTCCTTCGTCTACTTCTTCTGATTCACCCTCCAGACTACACCTTCTCCTTCTCCTTCTTACACTTCTTCTGATTCACCCTCCAGACTTCACCTTCTCCTTCTCCTTCTTCTACTTCTTCTGCTTCTCCCTCCAGACTTCACCTTCTCCTTCTCCTTCTTCTGCTTCTTCTGATTCACCCTCCAGACTTCACCTTCTCCTTCTCCTTCTTCTACTTCTTCTGATTCACCCTCCAGACTTCAGCTTCTCCTTCTCCTTCTTCTACTTCTTCTGATTCACCCTCCAGACTTCACCTTCTCCTTCTCCTTCTTCTCCTTCTTCTGATTCACCCTCCTGACTTCACGTTCTCCTTCTCCTTCTTCTGCTTCTTCTGCTTCATCCTCCAGACTTCACCTTCTCCTTCTCCTTCTTCTGCTTCTTCTGCTTCACCCTCCAGACTTTACCTTCTCCTTCTCCTTCTTCTGCTTCTTCTGCTTCACCCTCCTGACTTCACCTTCTCCTTCTCCTTCTTCTACTTCTTCTGATTCACCCTCCAGACTTCACCTTCTCCTTCTCCTTCTTCTGCTTCTTCTGATTCACCCTCCAGACTTCACCTTCTCCTTCTCCTTCTTCTGCTTCTTCTGATTCACCCTCCAGACTTCACCTTCTCCTTCTCCTTCTTCTGCATCTTCTGATTCACCCTCCAGACTTCACCTTCTCCTCCTCCTTCTTCTACTTCTTCTGATTCACCCTCCAGACTTCATCTTCTCCTTCTCCTTTTCTGCTTCTTCCGAATCACACTCCAGACTTCACCTTCTCCTTCTCCTTCTTCTGCTTCTTCTGATTCACCCTCCAGACTTCACCTTCTCCTTCTCCTTCTTCTACTTCTTCTGATTCACCCTCCAGACTTCACCTTCTCCTGCTCCTTCTTCTACTTCTTCTGATTCACCCTCCAGACTTCACCTTCTCCTTCTCTTTCTTCTGCTTCTTCTGATTCACCCTCCAGACTTCACCTTCTCCTTCTCCTTCTTCTGCTTCTTCTGATTCACCCTCCTGACTTCACCTTCTCCTTCTCCTTCTTCTGCTTCTTCTGATTCACCCTCCTGACTTCACCTTCTCCTTCTCCTTCTTCTGCTTCTTCTGATTCACCCTCCAGACTTCACCTTCCCCTTCTCCTTCTTCTGCTTCTTCTGATTCACCTTCCAGACTTCACCTTCTCCTTCTCCTTCTTCTGCTTCTTCTGATTCACCCTCCAGACCTCACCTTCTCCTTCTCCTTCTTCTACTTCTTCTGATTCACCCTTCAGACTTCATCTTCTCCTTCGCCTTCTTCTGCTTCTTCTGATTCACCCTCCAGACCTCACCTTCTCCTTCTCCTTCTTCTGCTTCTTCTGATTCACCCTCCAGACTTCACCTTCTCCTTCTCCTTCTTCTACTTCTTCTGATTCATCCTCCAGACTTCACCTTCTCCTTCTCCTTCTTCTACTTCTTCTGCTTCACCCTCCAGTCTTCACCTTCTGCTTCTCCTTCTTCTGCTTCTTCTGCTTCACCCTCCAGACTTCACCTTCTCCTTCTCCTTCTTCTACTTCTTCTGATTCATCCTCCAGTCTTCACCTTCTGCTTCTCCTTCTTCTGCTTCTTCTGCTTCACCCTCCAGACTTCACCCTCTCCTTTTCTTTCTTCTGCTTCTTCTGATTCACCCTCCAGACTTCACCTTCTCCTTCACCTTCTTCTGATTCTCTGATTCACCCTCCAGACTTCACCTTCTCCTTCTCCTTCTTCTGCTTCTTCTGATTCACCCTCCTGACTTCACCTTCTCCTTCTCCTTCTTCTGCTTCTTCTGATTCACCCTCCAGACTTCACCTTCTCCTTCTCCTTCTTCTACTTCTTCTGATTCATCCTCCAGACTTCACCTTCTCCTTCTCCTTCTTCTACTTCTTCTGATTCACCCTCCAGTCTTCACCTTCTGCTTCTCCTTCTTCTGCTTCTTCTGCTTCACCCTCCAGACTTCACCCTCTCCTTCTCTTTCTTCTGCTTCTTCTGATTAACCCTCCAGACTTCACCTTCTCCTTCTCCTTCTTCTGATTCTCTGATTCACCCTCCAGACTTCACCTTCTCCTTCTCCTTCTTCTGCTTCTTCTGATTCACACTCCAGACTTCACCTTCTCCTTCTCCTTCTTCTGCTTCTTCTGATTCACCCTCCAGACTTCACCTTCTCCTTCTCCTTATAATGCTTCTTCTGATTCACCCTCCAGACTTCACCTTCTCCTCCTCCTTCTTCTGCTTCTTCTGATTCACCCTCCAGACTTCACCTTCTCCTTCTCCTTCTTCTGCATCTTCTGATTCACCCTCCAGACTTCACCTTCTCCTCCTCCTTCTTCTACTTCTTCTGATTCACCCTCCAGACTTCATCTTCTCCTTCTCCTTCTTCTGCTTCTTCCGATTCACCCTCCAGACTTGACCTTCTCCTTCTTCTTCTTCTGCTTCTTCTGATTCACCCTCCAGACTTCACCTTCTCCTTCTCCTTCTTCTACTTCTTCTGATTCACCCTCCAGACTTCACCTTCTCCTGCTCCTTCTTCTACTTCTTCTGATTCACCCTCCAGACTTCACCTTCTCCTTCTCTTTCTTCTGCTTCTTCTGATTCACCCTCCAGACTTCACCTTCTCCTTCTCCTTCTTCTGCTTCTTCTGATTCACCCTCCTGACTTCACCTTCTCCTTCTCCTTCTTCTACTTCTTCTGATTCACCCTCCTGACTTCACCTTCTCCTTCTCCTTCTTCTACTTCTTCTGCTTTACCCTCCAGACTTCACCTTCTCCTTCTCCTTATTCTACTTCTTCTGATTCACCCTCCAGACTTGATCTTCTCCTTCTCCTTCTTCTACTTCTTCTGATTCACCCTCCAGACTTCACCTTCTCCTTCTCCTTCTTCTGCTTCTTCTGCTTCACCGTCCTGACTTCACCTTCTCCTTCTCCTTCTTCTACTTCTTCTGCTTCATCCCCCTGACATCACCTGCTCCTTCTCCTTCTTCTGCTTCTTCTGATTCACCCTCCTAACTTCACCTTCTCCTTCTCCTTCTTCTGCTTCTTCTGATTCACACTCCTGACTTCACCTTCTCCTTCTCCTTCTTCTGCTTCTTCTGATTCACCCTCCAGACTTCACCTTCTCCTTCTCCTTCTTCTGCTTCTTCTGATTCACCCTCCAGACTTCACCTTCTCCTTCTCCTTCTTCTGCTTCTTCTGATTCACCCTCCAGACCTCACCTTCTCCTTCTCCTTCTTCTACTTCTTCTGATTCACCCTCCAGACTTCATCTTCTCCTTCTCCTTCTTCTGCTTCTTCTGATTCACCCTCCAGACTTCACCTTCTCCTTCTCCTTCTTCTGCTTCTTCTGATTCACCCTCCAGACTTCACCTTCTCCTTCCCCTTCTTCTACTTCTTCTGATTCACCCTCCAGACTTCAGCTTCTCCTTCTCCTTCTTCTACATCTTCTGATTCACCCTCCAGTCTTCACCTTCTCCTTCTCCTTCTTCTGTTTCTGCTGCTTCACCCTCCAGACTTCACCTTCTCCTTCTCTTTCTTCTGCTTCTTCTGATTCACCCTCCAGACTTCACCTTCTCCTTCTCCTTCTTCTGATTCTTCTGATTCACCCTCCAGACTTCACCTTCTCCTTCTCCTTCTTCTGCTTCTTCTGATTCACCCTCCTGACTTCACCTTCTCCTTCTCCTTCTTCTACTTCTTCTGATTCACCCTCCTGACTACACCTTCTCCTTCTCCTTCTTCTACTTCTTCTGCTTCACCCTTCAGACTTCACCTTCTCCTTCTCCTTCTTCTACTTCTTCTGATTCACCCTTCAGACTTCACCTTCTCCTTCTCCTTTTTCTGCTTCTTCTGATTCATTCTCCAGACTTCACCTTCTCCTTCTCCTTCTTCTGCTTCTTCTGATTCACCCTCCAGACTTCACCTTCTCCTTCTCCTTCTTCTGCTTCTTCTGATTCACCCTCCAGACTTCACCTTCTCCTTCTCCTTCTTCTGCTTCTTCTGATTCACCCTCCAGACTTCACCTTCTCCTTCTCCTTCTTCTGCTTCTTCTGATTGACCCTCCTGACTTCACCTTCTCCTTCTCCTTCTTCTACTTCTTCTGATTCACCCTCCAGACTTCACCTTCTCCTTCTCCTTCTTCTACTTCTTCTGATTCACCCTCCAGACTTCACCTTCTCCTTCTCTTTCTTCTGCTTCTTCTGATTCACCCTCCAGACTTCACCTTCTCCTTCTCCTTCTTCTGATTATTCTGATTCACCCTCCAGACTTCACCTTCTCCTTCTCCTTCTTCTACTTCTTCTGATTCACCCTCCAGACTTCACCTTCTCCTTCTCTTTCTTCTGCTTCTTCTGATTCACCCTCCAGACTTCACCTTCTCCTTCTCCTTCTTCTACTTCTTCTGCTTCACCCTCCAGACTTCACCTTCTCCTTCTCCTTCTTCTCCTTCCTCTGATTCACCCTCCAGACTGCACCTTCTCCTTCTCCTTCTTCTGCTTCTTCTGATTCACCCTCCAGACTTCACCTTCTCCTTCTCCTTCTTCTGCTTCTTCTGATTCACCCTCCAGACTTCACCTTCTCCTTCTCCTTCTTCTACTCCTTCTGATTCACCCTCCAGACTTCACCTTCTCCTTCTCCTTCTTCTGCTTCTTCTGATTCACCCTCCAGACTTCACCTTCTCCTTCTCCTTATTCTGCTTCTTCTGATTCACCCTCCAGACTTCACCTTCTCCTTCTCCTTCTTCTGCTTCTTCTGATTCACCCTGCAGACTTCACCTTCTCCTTCTCCTTCTTCTGCTTCTTCTGATTCACCCTCCAGACTTCACCTTCTCCTTCTCCTTCTTCTACTTCTTCTGATTCACCCTCCAGACTTCACCTTCTCCTTCTCCTTCTTCTGCTTCTTCTGATTCACCCTCCAGACTTCACCTTCTCCTTCTCCTTCGTCTACTTCTTCTGATTCACCCTCCAGACTACACCTTCTCCTTCTCCTTCTTACACTTCTTCTGATTCACCCTCCAGACTTCACCTTCTCCTTCTCCTTCTTCTACTTCTTCTGATTCACCCTCCAGACTTCACCTTCTCCTTCTCCTTCTTCTGCTTCTTCTGATTCACCCTCCAGACTTCACCTTCTCCTTCTCCTTCGTCTACTTCTTCTGATTCACCCTCCAGACTACACCTTCTCCTTCTCCTTCTTACACTTCTTCTGATTCACCCTCCAGACTTCACCTTCTCCTTCTCCTTCTTCTACTTCTTCTGCTTCTCCCTCCAGACTTCACCTTCTCCTTCTCCTTCTTCTGCTTCTTCTGATTCACCCTCCAGACTTCACCTTCTCCTTCTCCTTCTTCTACTTCTTCTGATTCACCCTCCAGACTTCAGCTTCTCCTTCTCCTTCTTCTACTTCTTCTGATTCACCCTCCAGACTTCACCTTCTCCTTCTCCTTCTTCTCCTTCTTCTGATTCACCCTCCTGACTTCACGTTCTCCTTCTCCTTCTTCTGCTTCTTCTGCTTCATCCTCCTGACTTCACCTTCTCCTTCTCCTTCTTCTGCTTCTTCTGCTTCACCCTCCAGACTTTACCTTTTCCTTCTCCTTCTTCTACTTCTTCTGATTCATCCTCCAGACTTCACCTTCTCCTTCTCCTTCTTCTACTTCTTCTGATTCACCCTCCAGTCTTCACCTTTTCCTTCTCCTTCTTCTGTTTCTTCTGCTTCACCCTCCAGACTTAACTTTCTCCTTCTCTTTCTTCTGCTTCTTCTGATTCACCCTCCAGACTTCACCTTCTCCTTCTCCTTATAATGCTTCTTCTGATTCACCCTCCAGACTTCACCTTCTCCTCCTCCTTCTTCTGCTTCTTCTGATTCACCCTCCAGACTTCACCTTCTCCTTCTCCTTCTTCTGCTTCTTCTGATTCACCCTCCAGACTTCACCTTCTCCTTCTCCTTCTTCTGCTTCTTCTGATTCACCCTCCAGACCTCACCTTCTCCTTCTCCTTCTTCTACTTCTTCTGATTCACCCTCCAGACTTCATCTTCTCCTTCTCCTTCTTCTACTTCTTCTGATTCATCCTCCAGACTTCACCTTCTCCTTCTCCTTCTTCTACTTCTTCTGATTCACCCTCCAGTCTTCACCTTCTCCTTCTCCTTCTTCTGTTTCTTCTGCTTCACCCTCCAGACTTCACTTTCTCCTTCTCTTTCTTCTGCTTCTTCTGATTCACCCTCCAGACTTCACCTTCTCCTTCTCCTTATAATGCTTCTTCTGATTCACCCTCCAGACTTCACCTTCTCCTCCTCCTTCTTCTGCTTCTTCTGATTCACCCTCCAGACTTCACCTTCTCCTTCTCCTTCTTCTGCATCTTCTGATTCACCCTCCAGACTTCACCTTCTCCTTCTCCTTCTTCTACTTCTTCTGATTCACCCTCCAGACTTCATCTTCTCCTTCTCCTTCTTCTGCTTCTTCCGATTCACCCTCCAGACTTCACCTTCTCCTTCTCCTTCTTCTGCTTCTTCTGATTCACCCTCCAGACTTCACCTTCTCCTTCTCCTTCTTCTACTTCTTCTGATTCACCCTCCAGACTTCACCTTCTCCTTCTCCTTCTTCTACTTCTTCTGATTCACCCTCCAGACTTCACCTTCTCCTTCTCCTTCTTCTGCTTCTTCTGATTCACCCTCCAGACATCACCTTCTCCTTCTCCTTCTTCTGCTTCTTCTGATTCACCCTCCAGACTTCACCTTCTCCTTCTCCTTCTTCTGCTTCTTCTGATTCAACCTTCAGACTTCACCTTCTCCTTCTCCTTCTTCTGCTTCTTCTGATTCACCCTCCAGACCTCACCTTCTCCTTCTCCTTCATCTACTTCTTCTGATTCACCCTCCAGACTTCATCTTCTCCTTCTCCTTCTTCTGCTTCTTCTGATTCACCCTCCAGACTTCACCTTCTCCTTCTCCTTCTTCTGCTTCTTCTGATTCACCCTCCAGACTTCACCTTCTCCTTCTCCTTCTTCTACTTCTTCTGCTTCACCCCCCTGACTTCATCTTCTCCTTCTCCTTCTTCTGCTTCTTCTGATTCACCCTCCTAACTTCACCTTCTCCTTCTCCTTCTTCTGCTTCTTCTGATTCACCCTCCTGACTTCACCTTCTCCTTCTCCTTCTTCTGCTTCTTCTGATTCACCCTCCAGACTTCACCTTCTCCTTCTCCTTCTTCTCATTCTTCTGATTCACCCTCCAGACTTCACCTTCTCCTACTCCTTCTTCTACTTCTTCTGATTCACCCTCCAGACTTCAGCTTCTCCTTCTCCTTCTTCTCCTTCTTCTGATTCACCCTCCAGTCTTCACCTTCTCCTTCTCCTTCTTCTGCTTCTTCTGCTTCACCCTCCAGACTTCACCTTCTCCTTCTCTTTCTTCAGCTTCTTCTGATTCACCCTCCAGACTTCACATTCTCCTTCTCCTTCTTCTGATTCTTCTGATTCACACTCCAGACTTCACCTTCTCCTTCTCCTTCTTCTGCTTCTTCTGATTCACCCTCCTGACTTCACCTTCTCCTTCTCCTTCTTCTACCTCTTCTGATTCACCCTCCTGACTTCACCTTCTCCTTCTCCTTCTTCTACTTCTTCTGCTTCACCCTCCAGCCTCCAGACTTCACCTTCTCCTTCTCCGTCTTCTACTTCTTCTGATTCACCCTCCAGACTTCACCTTCTCCTTCTTCTGCTTCTTCTGATTCACCCTCCAGACTTCACCTTCTCCTTCTCCTTCTTCTGCTTCTTCTGATTCACCCTCCAGACTTCACCTTCTCCTTCTCCTATTTCTACTTCTTCTGATTCACCCTCCAGACTTCACCTTCTCCTTCTCCTTCTTCTACTTCTTCTGATTCACCCTCCAGACTTCACCTTCTCCTTCTCCTTCTTCTGCTTCTTCTGATTCACCCTCCAGACTTCACCTTTTACTTCTCCTTCTTCTGCTTCTTCTGATTCACCCTTCAGTCTTCACCATATCCTTCTCCTTCTTCTGCTTCTTCTGATTCACCCTCCAGACCTCACCTTCTCCTTCTCCTTCTTCTACTTCTTCTGATACACCCTCCAGACTTCATCATCTCCTCCTCCTTCTTCTGCTTCTTCTGATTCACCCTCCAGACTTCACCTTCTCCTTCTCCTTTTTCTGCTTCTTCTGATTCACCCTCCAGACTTCGCCTTCTCCTTCTCCTTCTTCTACTTCTTCTGATTCACCCTCCAGACTTCACCTTCTCCTTCTCCTTCTTCTACTTTTTCTGATTCACCCTCCAGTCTTCACCTCCTCCTTCTCCTTCTTCTGCTTCTTCTGATTCACCCTCCAGACTTCACCTTCTCCTTCTCCTTCTTCTGCTTCTTCTGATTCACCCTCCTGACTTCACCTTCTCATTCTCCTTCTTCTGCTTCTTCTGATTCACCCTCCAGACTTCACCTTCTCCTTCTCCTTCTTCTACTTCTTCTGATTCACCCTCCAGACTTCACCTTCTCGTTCTCCTTCTTCTGCTTCTTCTGATTCACCCTCCAGACTTCACCTTCTCCTTCTCCTTCGTCTACTTCTTCTGATTCACCCTCCAGACTACACCTTCTCCTTCTCCTTCTTCTACTTCTTCTGATTCACCCTCCAGACTTCACCTTCTCCTTCTCCTTCTTCTACTTCTTCTGATTCACCCTCCAGTCTTCAACTTCTCCTTCTCCTTCGTCTACTTCTTCTGATTCACCCTCCAGACTACACCATCTCCTTCTCCTTCTTCTACTTCTTCTGATTCACCCTCCAGACTTCACCTTCTCCTTCTCCTTCTTCTGCTTCTTCTGATTCACCCTCCAGACTTCACCTTTTACTTCTCCTTCTTCTGCTTCTTCTGATTCACCCTTCAGTCTTCACCATATCCTTCTCCTTCTTCTGCTTCTTCTGATTCACCCTCCAGACCTCACCTTCTCCTTCTCCTTCTTCTACTTCTTCTGATACACCCTCCAGACTTCATCATCTCCTCCTCCTTCTTCTGCTTCTTCTGATTCACCCTCCAGACTTCACCTTCTCCTTCTCCTTTTTCTGCTTCTTCTGATTCACCCTCCAGACTTCGCCTTCTCCTTCTCCTTCTTCTACTTCTTCTGATTCACCCTCCAGACTTCACCTTCTCCTTCTCCTTCTTCTACTTTTTCTGATTCACCCTCCAGTCTTCACCTCCTCCTTCTCCTTCTTCTGCTTCTTCTGATTCACCCTCCAGACTTCACCTTCTCCTTCTCCTTCTTCTGCTTCTTCTGATTCACCCTCCTGACTTCACCTTCTCATTCTCCTTCTTCTGCTTCTTCTGATTCACCCTCCAGACTTCACCTTCTCCTTCTCCTTCTTCTACTTCTTCTGATTCACCCTCCAGACTTCACCTTCTCGTTCTCCTTTTTCTGCTTCTTCTGATTCACCCTCCAGACTTCACCTTCTCCTTCTCCTTCGTCTACTTCTTCTGATTCACCCTCCAGACTACACCTTCTCCTTCTCCTTCTTCTACTTCTTCTGATTCACCCTCCAGACTTCACCTTCTCCTTCTCCTTCTTCTACTTCTTCTGATTCACCCTCCAGTCTTCAACTTCTCCTTCTCCTTCGTCTACTTCTTCTGATTCACCCTCCAGACTACACCATCTCCTTCTCCTTCTTCTACTTCTTCTGATTCACCCTCCAGACTTCACCTTCTCCTTCTCCTTCTTCTGCTTCTTCTGATTCACCCTCCAGACTTCACCTTCTCCTTCTCCTTCTTCTACTTCTACTGATTCACTCTCCAGACTTCACCTTCTCCTTCTCCTTCTTCTGCTTCTTCTGATTCACCCTCCAGACTTCACCTTCTCCTTCTCCTTCGTCTACTTCTTCTGATTCACCTTCCAGACTACACCTTCTCCTTCTCCTTCTTCTACTTCTTCTGATTCACCCTCCAGACTTTACCTTCTCCTTCTCCTTCTTCTGCTTCTTCTGATTCACCCTCCAGACTTCACCTTCTCCTTCTCCTTCTTCTACTTCTTCTGATTCACCCTCCAGACTTCACCTTCTCCTTCTCCTTCTTCTACTTCTTCTGATTCACCCTCCAGACTTCACCTTCTCCTTCTCCTTCTTCTACTTCTTCTGCTTCTCCCTCCAGACTTCACCTTCTCTTCTCCTTCTTCTGCTTCTTCTGATTCACCCTCCAGACTTCACCTTCTCCTTCTCCTTCTTCTACTTCTTCTGATTCACCCTCCAGACTTCACCTTCTCCTTCTCCTTCTTCTACTTCTTCTGATTCACCCTCCAGACTTCACCATCTCCTTCTCCTTCTTCTACTTCTTTTGATTCACCCTCCTGACTTCACCTTCTCCTTCTCCTTCTTCTGCTTCTTCTGCTTCACCCTCCAGACTTCACCTTCTCCTTCTCCTTCTTCTGCTTCGCCCTCCAGACTTCACATTCTCCTTCTCCTTCTTCTGCTTCTTCTGCTTCACCCTCCAGACTTCACCTTCTCCTTCTCCTTCTTCTGCTTCTTCTGCTTCCCCCTCCTGACTTCATCTTCTCCTTCTCCTTCTTCTACTTCTTCTGATTCACCCTCCAGACTTCACCTTCTCCTTCTCCTTCTTCTGCTTCTCCTGCTTCACCCTCCAGACTTCACCTTCTCCTTCTCCTTCTTCTGCTTCTTCTGCTGCGCCCTCCAGACTTCACCTTCTCCTTCTCCTTCTTCTGCTTCTTCTGCTTCACCCTCCTGACTTCACCTTCTCCTTCTCCTTCTTCTACTTCTTCTGCTTCACCCCCGTGACTTCACCTTCTCCTTCTCCTTATTCTGCTTCTTCTGATTCACCCTCCTAACTTCACCTTCTCCTTCTCCTTCTTCTGCTTCTTCTGATGCACCCTCCTGACTTCACCTTCTCCTTCTCCTTCTTCTGCTTCTTCTGATTCACCCTCCAGACTTCACCTTCTCCTTCTCCTTCTTCTGCTTCTTCTGATTCACCTTCCAGACTTCACCTTCTCCTTCTCCTTCTTCTGCTTCTTCTGATTCACCCTCCAGACCTCACCTTCTCCTTCTCCTTCTTCTACTTCTTCTGATTCACCCTTCAGACTTCATCTTCTCCTTCGCCTTCTTCTGCTTCTTCTGATTCACCCTCCAGACCTCACCTTCTCCTTCTCCTTCTTCTGCTTCTTCTGATTCACCCTCCAGACATCACCTTCTCCTTCTCCTTCTTCTACTTCTTCTGATTCATCCTCCAGACTTCACCTTCTCCTTCTCCTTCTTCTACTTCTTCTGATTCACCCTCCAGTCTTCACCTTCTGCTTCTCCTTCTTCTGCTTCTTCTGCTTCACCCTCCAGACTTCACCCTCTCCTTCTCTTTCTTCTGCTTCTTCTGATTCACCCTCCAGACTTCACCTTCTCCTTCTCCTTCTTCTGATTCTTCTGATTCACCCTCCAGACTTCACCTTCTCCTTCTCCTTCTTCTGCTTCTTCTGATTCACCCTCCTGACTTCACCTTCTCCTTCTCCTTCTTCTACTTCTTCTGATTCACCCTCCTGACTTCACCTTCTCCTTCTCCTTCTTCTACTTCTTCTGCTTCACCCTCCAGACTTCACCTTCTCCTTCTCCTTCTTCTACTTCTTCTGATTCACCCTCCAGACTTCACCTTCTCCTTCTCCTTCTTCTGCTTCTTCTGATTCACCATCCAGACTTCACCTTCTCCTTCTCCTTATAATGCTTCTTCTGATTCACCCTCCAGACTTCACCTTCTCCTCCTCCTTCTTCTGCTTCTTCTGATTCACCCTCCAGACTTCACCTTCTCCTTCTCCTTCTTCTGCATCTTCTGATTCACCCTCCAGACTTCACCTTCTCCTCCTCCTTCTGCTACTTCTTCTGATTCACCCTCCAGACTTCATCTTCTCCTTCTCCTTCTTCTGCTTCTTCCGATTCACCCTCCAGACTTCACCTTCTCCTTCTCCTTCTTCTGCTTCTTCTGATTCACCCTCCAGACTTCACCTTCTCCTTCTCCTTCTTCTACTTCTTCTGATTCACCCTCCAGACTTCACCTTCTCCTTCTCCTTCTTCTACTTCTTCTGATTCACCCTCCAGACTTCACCTTCTCCTTCTCTTTCTTCTGCTTCTTCTGATTCACCCTCCAGACTTCACCTTCTCCTTCTCCTTCTTCTACTTCTTCTGCTTCACCCTCCAGACTTCACCTTCTCCTTCTCCTTCTTCGACTTCTTCTGATTCACCCTCCAGACTTCACCTTCTCCTTCTCCTTCTTCTGCTTCTTCTGATTCACCCTCCAGACTTCACCTTCTCCTTCTCCTTATTCTGCTTCTTCTGATTCACCCTCCAGACTTCACCATCTCCTTCTCCTTCTTCTGCTTCTTCTGATTCACCCTCCAGACTTCACCTTCTCCTTCTCCTTCTTCTGCTTCTTCTGATTCACCCTCCAGACTTCACCTTCTCCTTCTCCTTCTTCTGCTTCTTCTGATTCACCCTCCAGACTTCACCTTCTCCTTCTCCTTCTTCTACTCCTTCTGATTCACCCTCCAGACTTCACCTTCTCCTTCTCCTTCTTCTGCTGCTTCTGATTCACCCTCCAGACTTCACCTTCTCCTTCTCCTTATTCTGCTTCTTCTGATTCACCCTCCAGACTTCACCTTCTCCTTCTCCTTCTTCTGCTTCTTCTGATTCACCCTGCAGACTTCACCTTCTCCTTCTCCTTCTTCTGCTTCTTCTGATTCACCCTCCAGACTTCACCTTCTCCTTCTCCTTCTTCTACTTCTTCTGATTCACCCTCCAGACTTCACCTTCTCCTTCTCCTTCTTCTGCTTCTTCTGATTCACCCTCCAGACTTCACCTTCTCCTTCTCCTTCGTCTACTTCTTCTGATTCACCCTCCAGACTACACCTTCTCCTTCTCCTTCTTCTACTTCTTCTGATTCACCCTCCAGACTTCACCTTCTCCTTCTCCTGCTTCTGCTTCTTCTGATTCACCCTCCAGACTTCACCTTCTCCTTCTCCTTCTTCTACTTCTTCTGATTCACCCTCCAGACTTCACCGACTCCTTGTCCTTCTTCTACTTCTTCTGATTCACCCTCCAGACTTCACCTTCTCCTTCTCCTTCTTCTACTTCTTCTGCTTCTCCCTCCAGACTTCACCTTCTCCTTCTCCTTCTTCTGCTTCTTCTGATTCACCCTCCAGACTTCACCTTCTCCTTCTCCTTCTTCTACTTCTTCTGATTCACCCTCCAGACTTCAGCTTCTCCTTCTCCTTCTTCTACTTCTTCTGATTCACCCTCCAGACTTCACCTTCTCCTTCTCCTTCTTCTACTTCTTCTGATTCACCCTCCTGACTTCACGTTCTCCTTCTCCTTCTTCTGCTTCTTCTGCTTCGCCCTCCAGACTTCACCTTCTCCTTCTCCTTCTTCTGCTTCTTCTGCTTCACCCTCCAGACTTCACCTTCTCCTTCTCCTTCTTCTGCTTCTTCTGCTTCACTCTCCTGACTTCACCTTCTCCTTCTCCTCCTTCTACTTCTTCTGATTCACCCTCCAGACTTCACCTTCTCCTTCTCCTTCTTCTGCTTCTTCTGCTTCTCCCTCCAGACATCACCTTCTCCTTCTCCTTCTTCTGCTTCTTCTGCTTCACCCTCCTGACTTCAACTTCTCCTTCTCCTTCTTCTCCTTCTTCTGCTTCACCCCCCTGACTTCAGCTGCTCCTTCTCCTTCTTCTGCTTCTTCTGATTCACCCTCCTAACTTTACCTTCTCCTGCTCCTTCTTCTGCTTCTTCTGATTCACCCTCCTGACTTCACCTTCTCCTTCTCCTTCTTCTGCTTCTTCTAATTCACCCTCCAGACTTCACCTTCTCCTTCTCCTTCTTCTGCTTCTTCTGATTCACCCTCCAGACTTCACCTTCTCCTTCTCCTTCTTCTGCTTCTTCTGATTCACCCTCCTAACTTCACCTTCTCCTTCTCCTTCTTCTGCTTCTTCTGATTCACCCTCCTGACTTCACCTTCTCCTTCTCCTTCTTCTGCTTCTTCTGATTCACCCTCCAGACTTCACCTTCTCCTTCTCCTTCTTCTGCTTCTTCTGATTCACCCTCCAGACTTCACCTTCTCCTTCTCCTTCTTCTGCTTCTTCTGATTCACCCTCCAGACCTCACCTTCTCCTTCTCCTTCTTCTACTTCTTCTGATTCACCCTCCAGACTTCATCTTCTCCTTCTCCTTCTTCTACTTCTTCTGATTCATCCTCCAGACTTCACCTTCTCCTTCTCCTTCTTCTACTTCTTCTGATTCACCCTCCAGTCTTCACCTTCTCCTTCTCCTTCTTCTGTTTCTTCTGCTTCACCCTCCAGACTTCACTTTCTCCTTCTCCTTCTTCTGCTTCTTCTGATTCACCCTCCAGACTTCACCTTCTCCTTCTCCTTCTTCTACTCCTTCTGATTCACCCTCCAGACTTCACCTTCTCCTTCTCCTTCTTCTGCTGCTTCTGATTCACCCTCCAGACTTCACCTTCTCCTTCTCCTTATTCTGCTTCTTCTGATTCACCCTCCAGACTTCACCTTCTCCTTCTCCTTCTTCTGCTTCTTCTGATTCACCCTGCAGACTTCACCTTCTCCTTCTCCTTCTTCTGCTTCTTCTGATTCACCCTCCAGACTTCACCTTCTCCTTCTCCTTCTTCTACTTCTTCTGATTCACCCTCCAGACTTCACCTTCTCCTTCTCCTTCTTCTGCTTCTTCTGATTCACCCTCCAGACTTCACCTTCTCCTTCTCCTTCGTCTACTTCTTCTGATTCACCCTCCAGACTACACCTTCTCCTTCTCCTTCTTCTACTTCTTCTGATTCACCCTCCAGACTTCACCTTCTCCTTCTCCTTCTTCTGCTTCTTCTGATTCACCCTCCAGACTTCACCTTCTCCTTCTCCTTCTTCTACTTCTTCTGATTCACCCTCCAGACTTCACCTTCTCCTTCTCCTTCTTCTACTCCTTCTGATTCACCCTCCAGACTTCACCTTCTCCTTCTCCTTCTTCTGCTGCTTCTGATTCACCCTCCAGACTTCACCTTCTCCTTCTCCTTATTCTGCTTCTTCTGATTCACCCTCCAGACTTCACCTTCTCCTTCTCCTTCTTCTGCTTCTTCTGATTCACCCTGCAGACTTCACCTTCTCCTTCTCCTTCTTCTGCTTCTTCTGATTCACCCTCCAGACTTCACCTTCTCCTTCTCCTTCTTCTACTTCTTCTGATTCACCCTCCAGACTTCACCTTCTCCTTCTCCTTCTTCTGCTTCTTCTGATTCACCCTCCAGACTTCACCTTCTCCTTCTCCTTCGTCTACTTCTTCTGATTCACCCTCCAGACTACACCTTCTCCTTCTCCTTCTTCTACTTCTTCTGATTCACCCTCCAGACTTCACCTTCTCCTTCTCCTGCTTCTGCTTCTTCTGATTCACCCTCCAGACTTCACCTTCTCCTTCTCCTTCTTCTACTTCTTCTGATTCACCCTCCAGACTTCACCGACTCCTTGTCCTTCTTCTACTTCTTCTGATTCACCCTCCAGACTTCACCTTCTCCTTCTCCTTCTTCTACTTCTTCTGCTTCTCCCTCCAGACTTCACCTTCTCCTTCTCCTTCTTCTGCTTCTTCTGATTCACCCTCCAGACTTCACCTTCTCCTTCTCCTTCTTCTACTTCTTCTGATTCACCCTCCAGACTTCAGCTTCTCCTTCTCCTTCTTCTACTTCTTCTGATTCACCCTCCAGACTTCACCTTCTCCTTCTCCTTCTTCTACTTCTTCTGATTCACCCTCCTGACTTCACGTTCTCCTTCTCCTTCTTCTGCTTCTTCTGCTTCGCCCTCCAGACTTCACCTTCTCCTTCTCCTTCTTCTGCTTCTTCTGCTTCACCCTCCAGACTTCACCTTCTCCTTCTCCTTCTTCTGCTTCTTCTGCTTCACTCTCCTGACTTCACCTTCTCCTTCTCCTCCTTCTACTTCTTCTGATTCACCCTCCAGACTTCACCTTCTCCTTCTCCTTCTTCTGCTTCTTCTGCTTCTCCCTCCAGACATCACCTTCTCCTTCTCCTTCTTCTGCTTCTTCTGCTTCACCCTCCTGACTTCAACTTCTCCTTCTCCTTCTTCTCCTTCTTCTGCTTCACCCCCCTGACTTCAGCTGCTCCTTCTCCTTCTTCTGCTTCTTCTGATTCACCCTCCTAACTTTACCTTCTCCTGCTCCTTCTTCTGCTTCTTCTGATTCACCCTCCTGACTTCACCTTCTCCTTCTCCTTCTTCTGCTTCTTCTAATTCACCCTCCAGACTTCACCTTCTCCTTCTCCTTCTTCTGCTTCTTCTGATTCACCCTCCAGACTTCACCTTCTCCTTCTCCTTCTTCTGCTTCTTCTGATTCACCCTCCTAACTTCACCTTCTCCTTCTCCTTCTTCTGCTTCTTCTGATTCACCCTCCTGACTTCACCTTCTCCTTCTCCTTCTTCTGCTTCTTCTGATTCACCCTCCAGACTTCACCTTCTCCTTCTCCTTCTTCTGCTTCTTCTGATTCACCCTCCAGACTTCACCTTCTCCTTCTCCTTCTTCTGCTTCTTCTGATTCACCCTCCAGACCTCACCTTCTCCTTCTCCTTCTTCTACTTCTTCTGATTCACCCTCCAGACTTCATCTTCTCCTTCTCCTTCTTCTACTTCTTCTGATTCATCCTCCAGACTTCACCTTCTCCTTCTCCTTCTTCTACTTCTTCTGATTCACCCTCCAGTCTTCACCTTCTCCTTCTCCTTCTTCTGTTTCTTCTGCTTCACCCTCCAGACTTCACTTTCTCCTTCTCCTTCTTCTGCTTCTTCTGATTCACCCTCCAGACTTCACCTTCTCCTTCTCCTTCTTCTACTCCTTCTGATTCACCCTCCAGACTTCACCTTCTCCTTCTCCTTCTTCTGCTGCTTCTGATTCACCCTCCAGACTTCACCTTCTCCTTCTCCTTATTCTGCTTCTTCTGATTCACCCTCCAGACTTCACCTTCTCCTTCTCCTTCTTCTGCTTCTTCTGATTCACCCTGCAGACTTCACCTTCTCCTTCTCCTTCTTCTGCTTCTTCTGATTCACCCTCCAGACTTCACCTTCTCCTTCTCCTTCTTCTACTTCTTCTGATTCACCCTCCAGACTTCACCTTCTCCTTCTCCTTCTTCTGCTTCTTCTGATTCACCCTCCAGACTTCACCTTCTCCTTCTCCTTCGTCTACTTCTTCTGATTCACCCTCCAGACTACACCTTCTCCTTCTCCTTCTTCTACTTCTTCTGATTCACCCTCCAGACTTCACCTTCTCCTTCTCCTTCTTCTGCTTCTTCTGATTCACCCTCCAGACTTCACCTTCTCCTTCTCCTTCTTCTACTTCTTCTGATTCACCCTCCAGACTTCACCGACTCCTTCTCCTTCTTCTACTTCTTCTGATTCACCCTCCAGACTTCACCTTCTCCTTCTCCTTCTTCTACTTCTTCTGCTTCTCCCTCCAGACTTCACCTTCTCCTTCTCCTTCTTCTGCTTCTTCTGATTCACCCTCCAGACTTCACCTTCTCCTTCTCCTTCTTCTACTTCTTCTGATTCACCCTCCAGACTTCAGCTTCTCCTTCTCCTTCTTCTACTTCTTCTGATTCACCCTCCAGACTTCACCTTCTCCTTCTCCTTCTTCTACTTCTTCTGATTCACCCTCCTGACTTCACGTTCTCCTTCTCCTTCTTCTGCTTCTTCTGCTTCACCCTCCAGACTTCACCTTCTCCTTCTCCTTCTTCTGCTTCTTCTGCTTCACCCTCCAGACTTTACCTTCTCCTTCTCCTTCTTCTGCTTCTTCTGCTTCACCCTCCTGACTTCACCTTCTCCTTCTCCTTCTTCTACTTCTTCTGATTCACCCTCCAGACTTCACCTTCTCCTTCTCCTTCTTCTGCTTCTTCTGCTTCCCCCTCCAGACTTCACCTTCTCCTTCCCCTTCTTCTGCTTCTTCTGCTTCGCCCTCCAGACTTCACCTTCTCCTTCTCCTTCTTCTGCTTCTTCTGCTTCACCCTCCAGACTTCACCTTCTCCTTCTCCTTCTTCTGCTTCTTCTTCTTCACTCTCCTGACTTCACCTTCTCCTTCTCCTCCTTCTACTTCTTCTGATTCACCCTCCAGACTTCACCTTCTCCTTCTCCTTCTTCTGCTTCTTCTGCTTCTCCCTCCAGACATCACCTTCTCCTTCTCCTTCTTCTGCTTCTTCTGCTTCACCCTCCTGACTTCACCTTCTCCTTCTCCTTCTTCTACTTCTTCTGTTTCACCGCCCTGACTTCAACTGCTCCTTCTCCTTCTTCTGCTTCTTCTGATTCACCCTCCTAACTTTACCTTCTCCTGCTCCTTCTTCTGCTTCTTCTGATTCACCCTCCTGACTTCACCTTCTCCTTCTCCTTCTTCTGCTTCTTCTAATTCACCCTCCAGACTTCACCTTCTCCTTCTCCTTCTTCTGCTTCTTCTGATTCACCCTCCAGACTTCACCTTCTCCTTCTCCTTCTTCTGCTTCTTCTGATTCACCCTCCAGACTTCACCTTCTCCTTCTCCTTCTTCTGCTTCTTCTGCTTCTCCCTCCAGACATCACCTTCTCCTTCTCCTTCTTCTGCTTCTTCTGCTTCACCCTCCTGACTTCACCTTCTCCTTCTCCTTCTTCTACTTCTTCTGTTTCACCGCCCTGACTTCAGCTGCTCCTTCTCCTTCTTCTGCTTCTTCTGATTCACCCTCCTAACTTTACCTTCTCCTGCTCCTTCTTCTGCTTCTTCTGATTCACCCTCCTGACTTCACCTTCTCCTTCTCCTTCTTCTGCTTCTTCTAATTCACCCTCCAGACTTCACCTTCTCCTTCTCCTTCTTCTGCTTCTTCTGATTCACCCTGCAGACTTCACCTTCTCCTTCTCCTTCTTCTGCTTCTTCTGATTCACCCTCCAGACTTCACCTTCTCCTTCTCCTTCTTCTGCTGCTTCTGATTCACCCTCCAGACTTCACCTTCTCCTTCTCCTTATTCTGCTTCTTCTGATTCACCCTCCAGACTTCACCTTCTCCTTCTCCTTCTTCTGCTTCTTCTGATTCACCCTGCAGACTTCACCTTCTCCTTCTCCTTCTTCTGCTTCTTCTGATTCACCCTCCAGACTTCACCTTCTCCTTCTCCTTCTTCTACTTCTTCTGATTCACCCTCCAGACTTCACCTTCTCCTTCTCCTTCTTCTGCTTCTTCTGATTCACCCTCCAGACTTCACCTTCTCCTTCTCCTTCGTCTACTTCTTCTGATTCACCCTCCAGACTACACCTTCTCCTTCTCCTTCTTCTACTTCTTCTGATTCACCCTCCAGACTTCACCTTCTCCTTCTCCTTCTTCTGCTTCTTCTGATTCACCCTCCAGACTTCACCTTCTCCTTCTCCTTCTTCTACTTCTTCTGATTCACCCTCCAGACTTCACCGACTCCTTCTCCTTCTTCTACTTCTTCTGATTCACCCTCCAGACTTCACCTTCTCCTTCTCCTTCTTCTACTTCTTCTGCTTCTCCCTCCAGACTTCACCTTCTCCTTCTCCTTCTTCTGCTTCTTCTGATTCACCCTCCAGACTTCACCTTCTCCTTCTCCTTCTTCTACTTCTTCTGATTCACCCTCCAGACTTCAGCTTCTCCTTCTCCTTCTTCTACTTCTTCTGATTCACCCTCCAGACTTCACCTTCTCCTTCTCCTTCTTCTACTTCTTCTGATTCACCCTCCTGACTTCACGTTCTCCTTCTCCTTCTTCTGCTTCTTCTGCTTCACCCTCCAGACTTCACCTTCTCCTTCTCCTTCTTCTGCTTCTTCTGCTTCACCCTCCAGACTTTACCTTCTCCTTCTCCTTCTTCTGCTTCTTCTGCTTCACCCTCCTGACTTCACCTTCTCCTTCTCCTTCTTCTACTTCTTCTGATTCACCCTCCAGACTTCACCTTCTCCTTCTCCTTCTTCTGCTTCTTCTGCTTCCCCCTCCAGACTTCACCTTCTCCTTCCCCTTCTTCTGCTTCTTCTGCTTCGCCCTCCAGACTTCACCTTCTCCTTCTCCTTCTTCTGCTTCTTCTGCTTCACCCTCCAGACTTCACCTTCTCCTTCTCCTTCTTCTGCTTCTTCTTCATCACTCTCCTGACTTCACCTTCTCCTTCTCCTCCTTCTACTTCTTCTGATTCACCCTCCAGACTTCACCTTCTCCTTCTCCTTCTTCTGCTTCTTCTGCTTCACCCTCCAGACTTTACCTTCTCCTTCTCCTTCTTCTGCTTCTTCTGCTTCACCCTCCTGACTTCACCTTCTCCTTCTCCTTCTTCTACTTCTTCTGATTCACCCTCCAGACTTCACCTTCTCCTTCTCCTTCTTCTCCTTCTTCTGCTTCACCCTCCAGACTTCACCTTCTCCTTCCCCTTCTTCTGCTTCTTCTGCTTCGCCCTCCAGACTTCACCTTCTCCTTCTCCTTCTTCTGCTTCTTCTGCTTCACCCTCCAGACTTCACCTTCTCCTTCTCCTTCTTCTGCTTCTTCTGCTTCACTCTCCTGACTTCACCTTCTCCTTCTCCTCCTTCTACTTCTTCTGATTCACCCTCCAGACTTCACCTTCTCCTTCTCCTTCTTCTGCTTCTTCTGCTTCTCCCTCCAGACATCACCTTCTCCTTCTCCTTCTTCTGCTTCTTCTGCTTCACCCTCCTGACTTCACCTTCTCCTTCTCCTTCTTCTACTTCTTCTGCTTCACCCCCCTGACTTCAGCTGCTCCTTCTCCTTCTTCTGCTTCTTCTGATTCACCCTCCTAACTTTACCTTCTCCTGCTCCTTCTTCTGCTTCTTCTGATTCACCCTCCTGACTTCACCTTCTCCTTCTCCTTCTTCTGCTTCTTCTAATTCACCCTCCAGACTTCACCTTCTCCTTCTCCTTCTTCTGCTTCTTCTGATTCACCCTCCAGACTTCACCTTCTCCTTCTCCTTCTTCTGCTTCTTCTGATTCACCCTCCTAACTTCACCTTCTCCTTCTCCTTCTTCTGCTTCTTCTGATTCACCCTCCTGACTTCACCTTCTCCTTCTCCTTCTTCTGCTTCTTCTGATTCACCCTCCAGACTTCACCATCTCCTTCTCCTTCTTCTGCTTCTTCTGATTCACCCTCCAGACTTCACCTTCTCCTTCTCCTTCTTCTGCTTCTTCTGATTCACCCTCCAGACCTCACCTTCTCCTTCTCCTTCTTCTACTTCTTCTGATTCACCCTCCAGACTTCATCTTCTCCTTCTCCTTCTTCTACTTCTTCTGATTCATCCTCCAGACTTCACCTTCTCCTTCTCCTTCTTCTACTTCTTCTGATTCACCCTCCAGTCTTCACCTTCTCCTTCTCCTTCTTCTGTTTCTTCTGCTTCACCCTCCAGACTTCACTTTCTCCTTCTCTTTCTTCTGCTTCTTCTGATTCACCCTCCAGACTTCACCATCTCCTTCTCCTTATAATGCTTCTTCTGATTCACCCTCCAGACTTCACCTTCTCCTCCTCCTTCTTCTGCTTCTTCTGATTCACCCTCCAGACTTCACCTTCTCCTTCTCCTTCTTCTGCTTCTTCTGATTCACCCTCCAGACTTCACCTTCTCCTTCTCCTTCTTCTGCTTCTTCTGATTCACCCTCCAGACCTCACCTTCTCCTTCTCCTTCTTCTACTTCTTCTGATTCACCCTCCAGACTTCATCTTCTCCTTCTCCTTCTTCTACTTCTTCTGATTCATCCTCCAGACTTCACCTTCTCCTTCTCCTTCTTCTACTTCTTCTGATTCACCCTCCAGTCTTCACCTTCTCCTTCTCCTTCTTCTGTTTCTTCTGCTTCACCCTCCAGACTTCACTTTCTCCTTCTCTTTCCTCTGCTTCTTCTGATTTACCCTCCAGACTTCACCTTCTCCTTCTCCTTATAATGCTTCTTCTGATTCACCCTCCAGACTTCACCTTCTCCTCCTCCTTCTTCTGCTTCTTCTGATTCACCCTCCAGACTTCACCTTCTCCTTCTCCTTCTTCTGCATCTTCTGATTCACCCTCCAGACTTCACCTTCTCCTTCTCCTTCTTCTACTTCTTCTGATTCACCCTCCAGACTTCATCTTCTCCTTCTCCTTCTTCTGCTTCTTCCGATTCACCCTCCAGACTTCACCTTCTCCTTCTCCTTCTTCTGCTTCTTCTGATTCACCCTCCAGACTTCACCTTCTCCTTCTCCTTCTTCTGCTTCTTCTGATTCACCCTCCAGACTTCACCATCTCCTTCTCCTTCTTCTGCTTCTTCTGATTCACCCTTCAGGCTTCACCTTCTCCTTCTCCTTCTTCTGCTTCTTCTGATTCACCCTCCAGACCTCACCTTCTCCTTCTCCTTCATCTACTTCTTCTGATACACCCTCCAGACTTCATCTTCTCCTTCTCCTTCTTCTGCTTCTTCTGATTCACCCTCCAGACTTCACCTTCTCCTTCTCCTTCTTCTGCTTCTTCTGATTCACCCTCCAGACTTCACCTTCTCCTTCTCCTTCTTCTACTTCTTCTGCTTCACCCCCCTGACTTCACCTTCTCCTTCTTCTTCTTCTGCTTCGTCTGATTCACCCTCCTAACTTCACCTTCTCCTTCTCCTTCTTCTGCTTCTTCTGATTCACCCTCCTGACTTCACCTTCTCCTTCTCCTTCTTCTGCTTCTTCTGATTCACCCTCCAGACTTCACCTTCTCCTTCTCCTTCTTCTCATTCTTCTGATTCACCCTCCAGACTTCACCTTCTCCTGCTCCTTCTTCTACTTCTTCTGATTCACCCTCCAGTCTTCACCTTCTCCTTCTCCTTCTTCTACTTCTTCTGATTCACCCTCCAGTCTTCACCTTCTCCTTCTCCTTCTTCTGCTTCTTCTGCTTCACCCTCCAGACTTCACCTTCTCCTTCTCCTTCTTCGGCTTCTTCTGATTCACCCTCCAGACTTCACCTTCTCCTTCTCCTTCTTCTGATTCTTCTGATTCACTCTCCAGACTTCACCTTCTCCTTCTCCTTCTTCTGCTTCTTCTGATTCACCCTCCTGACTTCACCTTCACCTTCTCCTTCTTCTACCTCTTCTGATTCACCCTCCTGACTTCACCTTCTCCTTCTCCTTCTTCTACTTCTTCTGCTTCACCCTCCAGCCTCCAGACTTCACCTTCTCCTTCTCCGTCTTCTACTTCTTCTGATTCACCCTCCAGACTTCACCTTCTCCTTCTCCTTCTTCTGCTTCTTCTGATTCACCCTCCAGACTTCACCTTCTCCTTCTCCTTCTTCTGCTTCTTCTGATTCACCCTCCAGACTTCACCATCTCCTTCTCCTTCTTCTGCTTCTTCTGATTCACCCTGCAGACTTCTCCTTCTCCTACTCCTTCTTCTACTTCTTCTGATTCACCCTCCAGACTTCATCTTCTCCTTCTCCTTCTTCTGCTTCTTCTGATTCACCCTCCAGACTTCACCTTCTCCTTCTCCTTCTTCTGCTTCTTCTGATTCACCCTCCAGACTTCACCTTCTCCTTCTCCTTCTTCTACTTCTTCTGATTCACCCTCCAGACTTCACCTTCTCCTTCTCCTTCTTCTACTTCTTCTGATTCACCCTCCAGACTTCACCTTCTCCTTCTCCTTCTTCTGCTTCTTCTGATTCACCCTCCAGACTTCACCTTCTCCTTCTCCTTCTTCTGCTTCTTTTGATTCACCCTCCAGACTTCACCTTTTACTTCTCCTTCTTCTGCTTCTTCTGATTCACCCTTCAGACTTCACCATATCCTTCTCCTTCTTCTGCTTCTTCTGATTCACCCTCCAGACATCACCTTCTCCTTCTCCTTCTTCTACTTCTTCTGATTCACCCTCCAGACTTCATCTTCTCCTCCTCCTTCTTCTGCTTCTTCTGATTCACCCTCCAGACTTCACCTTCTCCTTCTCCTTTTTCTGCTTCTTCTGATTCACCCTCCAGACTTCGCCTTCTCCTTCTCCTTCTTCTACTTATTCTGATTCACCCTCCAGACTTCACCTTCTCCTTCTCCTTCTTCTACTTTTTCTGATTCACCCTCCAGTCTTCACCTCCTCCTTCTCCTTCTTCTGCTTCTTCTGATTCACCCTCCAGACTTCACCTTCTCCTTCTCCTTCTTCTGCTTCTTCTGATTCACCCTCCTGACTGCACCTTCTCATTCTCCTTCTTCTGCTTCTTCTGATTCACCCTCCAGACTTCACCTTCTCCTTCTCCTTCTTCTACTTCTTCTGATTCACCCTCCAGACTTCACCTTCTCGTTCTCCTTCTTCTGCTTCTTCTGATTCACCCTCCAGACTTCACCTTCTCCTTCTCCTTCGTCTACTTCTTCTGATTCACCCTCCAGACTACACCTTCTCCTTCTCCTTCTTCTACTTCTTCTGATTCACCCTCCAGACTTCACCTTCTCCTTCTCCTTCTTCTACTTCTTCTGATTCACCCTCCAGTCTTCAACTTCTCCTTCTCCTTCATCTGCTTCTTCTGATTCACCCTCCAGACTTCACCTTCTCCTTCTCCTTCTTCTGCTTCTTCTGATTCACGCTCCTGACTTCACCTTCTCCTTCTCCTTCTTCTGCTTCTTCTGATTCACCCTCCAGACTTCACCTTCTCCTTCTCCTTCTTCTACTTCTTCTGATTCACCCTCTAGACTTCACCTTCTCCTTCTCCTTCTTCTGCTTCTTCTGATTCACCCTCCAGACTTCACCTTCTCCTTCTCCTTCGTCTACTTCTTCTGATTCACCCTCCAGACTGCACCATCTCCTTCTCCTTCTTCTACTTCTTCTGATTCACCCTCCAGACTTCACCTTCTCCTTCTCCTTCTTCTGCTTCTTCTGATTCACCCTCCAGACTTCACCTTCTCCTTCTCCTTCTTCTACTTCTACTGATTCACCCTCCAGACTTCACCTTCTCCTTCTCCTTCTTCTTCTTCTTCTGATACACCCTCCAGTCTTCACCTTCTCCTTCTCCTTCTTCTACTTCTTCTGCTTCTCCCTCCAGACTTCACCTTCTCCTTCTCCTTCTTCTGCTTCTTCTGATTCACCCTCCAGACTTCACCTTCTCCTTCTCCTTCTTCTACTTCTTCTGATTCACCCTCCAGACTTCACCTTCTCCTTCTCCTTCTTCTACTTCTTCTGATTCACACTCCTGACTTCACCTTCTCCTTCTCCTTCTTCTGCTTCTTCTGCTTCACCCTCCAGACTTCACCTTCTCCTTCTCCTTCTTCTGCTTCTTCTGCTTCACCCTCCTGACTTCACCTTCTCCTTCTCCTTGTTCTGCTTCTTCTGCTTCACCCTCCTGACTTCACCTTCTCCTTCTCCTTCTTCTACTTCTCCTGAATCACCCTCCAGACTTCACCTTCTCCTTCTCCTTCTTCTGCTTCTTCTGCTTCACCCTCCAGACTTCACCTTCTCCTTCTCCTTCTTCTGCTTCTTCTGCTTCGCCCTCCAGACTTCACCTTCTCCTTCTCCATCTTCTGCTTCTTCTGCTTCACCCTCCAGACTTCGCCTTCTCCTTCTTCTGCTTCTTCTGCTTCACCCTCCTGACTTCACCTTCTCCTTCTCCTTCTTCTACTTCTCCTGATTCACCCTCCAGACTTCACCTTCTCCTTCTCCTTCTTCTGCTTCTTCTGCTTCACCCTCCAGACTTCACCTTCTCCTTCTCCTTCTTCTGCTTCTTCTGCTTCGCCCTCCAGACTTCACCTTCACCTTCTCCATCTTCTGCTTCTTCTGCTTCACCCTCCAGACTTCACCTTCTCCTTCTCTTTTTTCAGCTTCTTCTGAATCACCCTCCTGACTTCCCCTTCTCCTTCTCCTTCTTCTGATTCTTCTGATTCACTCTCCAGACTTCACCTTCTCCTTCTCCTTTTTCTGCTTCTTCTGATTCACCCTCCTGACTTCACCTTCACCTTCTCCATCTTCTACCTCTTCTGATTCACCCTCCTGACTTCACCTTCTCCTTCTCCTTCTTCTACTTCTTCTGCTTCACCCTCCAGCCTCCAGACTTCACCTTCTCCTTCTCCGTCTTCTACTTCTTCTGATTCACCCTCCAGACTTCACCTTCTCCTTCTCCTTCTTCTGCTTCTTCTGATTCACCCTCCAGACTTCACATTCTACTTCTCCTTCTTCTGCTTCTTCTGATTCACCCTCCAGACTTCACCATCTCCTTCTCCTTCTTCAGCTTCTTCTGATTCACCCTCCAGACTTCTCCTTCTCCTACTCCTTCTTCTACTTCTTCTGATTCACCCTCCAGACTTCATCTTCTCCTTCTCCTTCCTCTGCTTCTTCTGATTCACCCTCCAGACTTCACCTTCTCCTTCTCCTTATTCTGCTTCTTCCGATTCACCCTCCAGACTTCACCTTCTCCTTCTCCTTCTTCTACTTCTTCTGATTCACCCTCCAGACTTCACCTTCTCCTTCTCCTTCTTCTACTTCTTCTGATTCACCCTCCAGACTTCACCTTCTCCTTCTCGTTCTTCTGCTTCTTCTGCTTCACCCTCCAGACTTCACCTTCTCCTTCTCCTTCTTCTGCTTCTTCTGATTCACCCTCCAGACTTCACCTTTTACTTCTCCTTCTTCTGCTTCTTCTGATTCACCCTTCAGACTTCACCATATCCTTCTCCTTCTTCTGCTTCTTCTGATTCACCCTCCAGACCTCACCTTCTCCTTCTCCTTCTTCTACTTCTTCTGATTCACCCTCCAGACTTCACCTTCTCCTCCTCCTTCTTCTGCTTCTTCTGATTCACCCTCCAGACTTCGCCTTCTCCTTCTCCTTCTTCTACTTCTTCTGATTCACCCTCCAGACTTTACCTTCTCCTTCTCCTTCTTCTACTTTTTCTGATTCACCCTCCAGTCTTCACCTCCTCCTTCTCCTTCTTCTGCTTCTTCTGATTCACCCTCCAGACTTCACCTTCTCCTTCTATTTCTTCTGCTTCTTCTGATTCACCGTCCTGACTTCACCTTCTCATTCTCCTTCTTCTGCTTCTTCTGATTCACCCTCCAGACTTCACCTTCTCCTTCTCCTTCTTCTACTTCTTCTGATTCACCCTCCAGACTTCACCTTCTCGTTCTCCTTCTTCTGCTTCTTCTGCTTCACCCTCCAGACTTCACCTTCTCCTTCTCCTTCTTCTGCTTCTTCTGCTTCGCCCTCCAGACTTCACCTTCTCCTTCTCCATCTTCTGCTTCTTCTGCTTCACCCTCCAGACTTCACCTTCTCCTTCTCCTTCTTCTGCTTCTTCTGCTTCACCCTCCTGACTTCACCTTCTCCTTCTCCTTCTTCTACTTCTCCTGATTCACCCTCCAGACTTCACCTTCTCCTTCTCCTTCTTCTGCATCTTCTGCTTCACCCTCCAGACTTCACCTTCTCCTTCTCCTTCTTCTGCTTCTTCTGCTTCGCCCTCCAGACTTCACCTTCTCCTTCTCCATCTTCTGCTTCTTCTGCTTCACCCTCCAGACTTCACCTTCTCCTTCTCTTTTTTCAGCTTCTTCTGATTCGCCCTACAGACTTCACCTTCTCCTTCTCCTTCTTCTGATTCTTCCGATTCACTCTCCAGACTTCACCTTCTCCTTCTCCTTCTTCTGCTTCTTCTGATTCACCCTCCTGACTTCACCTTCACCTTCTCCATCTTCTACCTCTTCTGATTCACCCTCCTTACTTCACCTTCTCCTTCTCCTTCTTCTACTTCTTCTGCTTCACCCTCCAGCCTCCAGACTTCACCTTCTCCTTCTCCGTCTTTTACTTCTTCTGATTAACCCTCCAGACTTCACCTTCTCTTTCTCCTTCTTCTGCTTCTTCTGATTCACCCTCCAGACTTCACCTTCTCCTTCTCCTTCTTCTGCTTCTTCTGATTCACCCTCCAGACTTCACCATCTCCTTCTCCTTCTTCTGCTTCTTCTGATTCACCCTCCAGACTTCTCCTTCTCCTACTCCTTCTTCTACTTCTTCTGATTCACCCTCCAGACTTCATCTTCTCCTTCTCCTTCTTCTGCTTCTTCTGATTCACCCTCCAGACTTCACCTTCTCCTTATCCTTCTTCTGCTTCTTCTGATTCACCCTCCAGACTTCACCTTCTCCTTCTCCTTCTTCTACTTCTTCTGATTCACCCTCCAGACTTCACCTTCTCCTTCTCCTTCTTCTACTTCTTCTGATTCACCCTCCAGACTTCACCTTCTCCTTCTCCTTCTTCTGCTTCTTCTGATTCACCCTCCAGACTTCACCTTCTCCTTCTCCTTCTTCTGCTTCTTCTGATTCACCCTCCAGACTTCACCTTTTACTTCTCGTTCTTCTGCTTCTTCTGATTCACCCTTCAGACTTCACCATATCCTTCTCCTTCTTCTGCTTCTTCTGATTCACCCTCCAGACCTCACCTTCTCCTTCTCCTTCTTCTACTTCTTCTGATTCACCCTCCAGACTTCATCTTCTCCTCCTCCTTCTTCTGCTTCTTCTGATTCACCCTCCAGACTTCACCTTCTCCTTCTCCTTTTTCTGCTTCTTCTGATTCACCCTCCAGACTTCGCCTTCTCCTTCTCCTTCTTCTACTTCTTCTGATTCACCCTCCAGACTTCACCTTCTCCTTCTCCTTCTTCTACTTTTTCTGATTCACCCTCCAGTCTTCACCTCCTCCTTCTCCTTCTTCTGCTTCTTCTGATTCACCCTCCAGACTTCACCTTCTCCTTCTTCTGCTTCTTCTGATTCACCCTCCTGACTTCACCTTCTCATTCTCCTTCTTCTGCTTCTTCTGATTCACCCTCCAGACTTCACCTTCTCCTTCTCCTTCTTCTACTTCTTCTGATTCACCCTCCAGACTTCACCTTCTCGTTCTCCTTTTTCTGCTTCTTCTGATTCACCCTCCAGACTTCACCTTCTCCTTCTCCTTCGTCTACTTCTTCTGATTCACCCTCCAGACTACAACTTCTCCTTCTCCTTCTTCTACTTCTTCTGATTCACCCTCCAGACTTCACCTTCTCCTTCTCCTTCTTCTACTTCTTCTGATTCACCCTCCAGTCTTCAACTTCTCCTTCTCCTTCTTCTGCTTCTTCTGATTCACCCTCCAGACTTCACCTTCTCCTTCTCCTTCCTCTGCTTCTTCTGATTCACCCTCCTGACTTCAACTTCTCCTTCTCCTTCTTCTGCTTCTTCTGATTCACCCTCCAGACTTCACCTTCTCCTTCTCCTTCTTCTACTTCTTCTGCTTCACCCCCCTGACTTCACCTTCTCCTTCTCCTTCTTCTGCTTCTTCTGATTCACCCTCCTAACTTCACCTTCTCCTTCTCCTTCTTCTGCTTCTTCTGATTCACCCTCCTGACTTCACCTTCTCCTTCTCCTTCTTCTGCTTCTTCTGATTCACCCTCCAGACTTCACCTTCTCCTTCTCCTTCTTCTCATTCTTCTGATTCACCCTCCAGACTTCACCTTCTCCTACTCCTTCTTCTACTTCTTCTGATTCACCCTCCAGACTTCACCTTCTCCTTCTCCTTCTTCTACTTCTTCTGATTCACCCTCCAGTCTTCACCTTCTCCTTCTCCTTCTTCTGCTTCTTCTGCTTCACCCTCCAGACTTCACCTTCTCCTTCTCCTTCTTTAGCTTCTTCTGATTCACCCTCCAGACTTCACGTTCTCCTTCTCCTTCTTCTGATTCTTCTGATTCACTCTCCAGACTTCACCTTCTCCTTCTCCTTCTTCTGCTTCTTCTGATTCACCCTCCTGACTTCACCTTCACCTTCTCCTTCTTCTACCTCTTCAGATTCACCCTCCTGACTTCACCTTCTCCTTCTCCTTCTTCTACTTCTTCTGCTTCACCCTCCAGCCTCCAGACTTCACCTTCTCCTTCTCCGTCTTCTACTTCTTCTGATTCACCCTCCAGACTTCACCTTCTCCTTCTCCTTCTTCTGCTTCTTCTGATTCACCCTCCAGACTTCACCTTCTCCTTCTCCTTCTTCTGCTTCTTCTGATTCACCCTCCAGACTTCACCATCTCCTTCTCCTTCTTCTGCTTCTTCTGATTCACCCTGCAGACTTTTCCTTCTCCTACTCCTTCTTCGACTTCTTCTAAATTCACCCTCCAGACTTCATCTTCTCCTTCTCCTTCTTCTGCTTCTTCTGATTCACCCTCCAGACTTCACCGTCTCCTTCTCCTTCTTCTGCTTCTTCTGATACACCCTCCAGACTTCACCTTCTACTTCTCCTTCTTCTACTTCTTCTGATTCACCCTCCAGACTTCACCTTCTCCTTCTCCTTCTTCTACTTCTTCTGATTCACCCTCCAGACTTCACCTTCTCCTTCTCCTTCTTCTGTTTCTTCTGATTCACCCTCCACACTTCACCTTCTCCTTCTCCTTCTTCTGCTTCTTCTGATTCACCCTCCAGACTTCACCTTTTACTTCTCCTTCTTCTGCTTCTTCTGATTCACCCTTCAGACTTCACCATTTCCTTCTCCTTCTTCTGCTTCTTCTGATTCACCCTCCAGACATCACCTTCTCCTTCTCCTTCTTCTCCTTCTTCTGATTCACCCTCCAGACTTCATCTTCTCCTCCTCCTTCTTCTGCTTCTTCTGATTCACCCTTCAGACTTCACCTTCTCCTTCTCCTTTTTCTGCTTCTTCTGATTCACCCTCCAGACTTCGCCTTCTCCTTCTCCTTCTCCTACTTATTCTGATTCACCCTCCAGACTTCACCTTCTCCTTCTCCTTCTTCTACTTTTTCTGATTCACCCTCCAGTCTTCACCTCCTCCTTCTCCTTCTTCTGCTTCTTCTCATTCACCCTCCAGACTTCACCTTCTCCTTCTCCTTCTTCTGCTTCTTCTGATTCACCCTCCTGACTTCACCTTCTCATTCTCCTTCTTCTGCTTCTTCTGATTCACCCTCCAGACTTCACCTTCTCCTTCTCCTTCTTCTACTTCTTCTGATTCACCCTCCAGACTTCACCTTCTCGTTCTCCTTCTTCTGCTTCTTCTGATTCACCCTCCAGACTTCACCTTCTCCTTCTCCTTCGTCTACTTCTTCTGATTCACCCTCCAGACTACACCTTCTCCTTCTCCTTCTTCTACTTCTTCTGATTCACCCTCCAGACTTCACCTTCTCCTTCTCCTTCTTCTACTTCTTCTGATTCACCCTCCAGTCTTCAACTTCTCCTTCTCCTTCTTCTGCTTCTTCTGATTCACCCTCCAGACTTCACCTTCTCCTTCTCCTTCTTCTGCTTCTTCTGATTCACCCTCCTGACTTCACCTTCTCCTTCTCCTTCTTCTGCTTCTTCTGATTCACCCTCCAGACTTCACCTTCTCCTTCTCCTTCTTCTACTTCTTCTGATTCACCCTCTAGACTTCACCTTCTCCTTCTCCTTCTTCTGCTTCTTCTGATTCACCCTCCAGACTTCACCTTCTCCTTCTCCTTCGTCTACTTCTTCTGATTCACCCTCCAGACTACACCATCTCCTTCTCCTTCTTCTACTTCTTCTGATTCACCCTCCAGACTTCACCTTCTCCTTCTCCTTCTTCTGCTTCTTCTGATTCACCCTCCAGACTTCACCTTCTCCTTCTCCTTCTTCTACTTCTCCTGATTCACCCTCCAGACTTCACCTTCTCCTTCTCCTTCTTCTTCTTCTTCTGATTCACCCTCCAGACTTCACCTTCTCCTTCTCCTTCTTCTACTTCTTCTGCTTCTCCCTCCAGACTTCACCTTCTCCTTCTCCTTCTTCTGCTTCTTCTGATTCACTCTCCAGACTTCACCTTCTCCTTCTCCTTCTTCTACTTCTTCTGATTCACCCTCCAGACTTCACCTTCTCCTTCTCCATCTTCTACTTCTTCTGATTCACCCTCCAGACTTCACCTTCTCCTTCTCCTTCTTCTACTTCTTCTGATTCACCCTCCTGACTTCACCTTCTCCTTCTCCTTCTTCTGCTTCTTCTGCTTCACCCTCCACACTTCACCTTCTCCTTCTCCTTCTTCTGCTTCTTCTGCTTCACCCTCCTGACTTCACCTTCTCCTTCTCCTTGTTCTGCTTCTTCTGCTTCACCCTCCTGACTTCACCTTCTCCTTCTCCTTCTTCTACTTCTCCTGATTCACCCTCCAGACTTCACCTTCTCCTTCTCCTTCTTCTGCTTCTTCTGCTTCACCCTCCAGACTTCACCTTCTCCTTCTCCTTCTTCTGCTTCTTCTGCTTCGCCCTCCAGACTTCACCTTCTCCTTCTCCTTCTTCTACTTCTCCTGATTCACCCTCCAGACTTCACCTTCTCCTTCTCCTTCTTCTGCTTCTTCTGCTTCACCCTCCAGACTTCACCTTCTCCTTCTCCTTCTTCTGCTTCTTCTGCTTCGCCCTCCAGACTTCACCTTCTACTTTTCCATCTTCTGCTTCTTCTGCTTCACCCTCCAGACTTCACCTTCTCCTTCTCTTTCTTCAGCTTCTTCTGATTCACCCTCCAGACTTCACCTTCTCCTTCTCCTTCTTCTGATTCTTCTGATTCACTCTCCAGACTTCACCTTCTCCTTCTCCTTCTTCTGCTTCTTCTGATTCACCCTCCTGACTTCACCTTCACCTTCTCCTTCTTCTACCTCTTCTGATTCACCCTCCTGACTTCACCTTCTCCTTCTCCTTCTTCTACTTCTTCTGCTTCACCCTCCAGCCTCCAGACTTCACCTTCTCCTTCTCCGTCTTCTACTTCTTCTGATTCACCCTCCAGACTTCACCTTCTCCTTCTCCTTCTTCTGCTTCTTCTGATTCACCCTCCAGACTTCACCATCTCCTTCTCCTTCTTCTGCTTCTTCTGATTCACCCTCCAGACTTCTCCTTCTCCTACTCCTTCTTCTGCTTCTTCTGATTCACCCTCCAGACTTCACCTTTTACTTCTCCTTCTTCTGCTTCTTCTGATTCACCCTTCAGACTTCACCATATCCTTCTCCTTCTTCTGCTTCTTCTGATTCACCCTCCAGACCTCAACTTCTCCTTCTCCTTCTTCTACTTCTTCTGATTCACCCTCCAGACTTCATCTTCTCCTCCTCCTTCTTCTGCTTCTTCTGATTCACCCTCCAGACTTCATCTTCTCCTTCTCCTTTTTCTGCTTCTTCTGATTCACCCTCCAGACTTCGCCTTCTCCTTCTCCTTCTTCTACTTCTTCTGATTCACCCTCCAGACTTCACCTTCTCCTTCTCCTTCTTCTACTTTTTCTGATTCACCCTCCAGACTTCACCTTCTCATTCTCCTTCTTCTGCTTCTTCTGATTCACCCTCCAGACTTCACCTTCTCCTTCTCCTTCTTCTACTTCTTCTGATTCACCCTCCAGACTTCACCTTCTCGTTCTCCTTCTTCTGCTTCTTCTGATTCACCCTCCAGACTTCACCTTCTCCTTCTCCTTCGTCTACTTCTTCTGATTCACCCTCCAGACTACACCTTCTCCTTCTCCTTCTTCTACTTCTTCTGATTCACCCTCCAGACTTCACCTTCTCCTTCTCCTTCTTCTACTTCTTCTGATTCACCCTCCAGTCTTCAACTTCTCCTTCTCCTTCTTCTGCTTCTTCTGATTCACCCTCCAGACTTCACCTTCTCCTTCTCCTTCTTCTGCTTCTTCTGATTCACCCTCCTGACTTCACCTTCTCCTTCTCCTTCTTCTGCTTCTTCTGATTCACCCTCCAGACTTCACCTTCTCCTTCTCCTTCTTCTACTTCTTCTGATTCACCCTCTAGACTTCACCTTCTCCTTCTCCTTCTTCTGCTTCTTCTGATTCACACTCCAGACTTCACCTTCTCCTTCTCCTTCGTCTACTTCTTCTGATTCACCCTCCAGACTACACCATCTCCTTCTCCTTCTTCTAGTTCTTCTGATTCACCCTCCAGACTTCACCTTCTCCTTCTCCTTCTTCTGCTTCTTCTGATTCACCCTCCAGACTTCACCTTCTCCTTCTCCTTCTTCTACTTCTACTGATTCACCCTCCAGACTTCACCTTCTCCTTCTCCTTCTTCTTCTTCTTCTGATTCACCCTCCAGACTTCACCTTCTCCTTCTCCTTCTTCTACTTCTTCTGCTTCTCCCTCCAGACTTCACCTTCTCCTTCTCCTTCTTCTGCTTCTTCTGATTCACCCTCCAGACTTCACCTTCTCCTTCTCCTTCTTCTACTTCTTCTGATTCACCCTCCAGACTTCACCTTCTCCTTCTCCATCTTCTACTTCTTCTGATTCACCCTCCAAACTTCACCTTCTCCTTCTCCTTCTTCTACTTCTTCTGATTCACCCTCCTGACTTCACCTTCTCCTTCTCCTTCTTCTGCTTCTTCTGCTTCACCCTCCAGACTTCACCTTCTCCTTCTCCTTCTTCTGCTTCTTCTGCTTCACCCTCCTGACTTCACCTTCTCCTTCTCCTTGTTCTGCTTCTTCTGCTTCACCCTCCTGACTTCACCTTCTCCTTCTCCTTCTTCTACTTCTCCTGATTCACCCTCCAGACTTCACCTTCTCCTTCTCCTTCTTCTGCTTCTTCTGCTTCACCCTCCAGACTTCACCTTCTCCTTCTCCTTCTTCTGCTTCTTCTGCTTCGCCCTCCAGACTTCACCTTCTCCTTCTCCATCTTCTGCTTCTTCTGCTTCACCCTCCAGACTTCACCTTCTCCTTCTCCTTCTTCTGCTTCTTCTGCTTCACCCTCCTGACTTCACCTTCTCCTTCTCCTTGTTCTGCTTCTTCTGCTTCACCCTCCTGACTTCACCTTCTCCTTCTCCTTCTTCTACTTCTCCTGATTCACCCTCCAGACCTCACCTTCTCCTTCTCCTTCTTCTGCTTCTTCTGCTGCACCCTCCAGACTTCACCTTCTCCTTCTCCTTCTTCTGCTTCTTCTGCTTCGCCCTCCAGACTTCACCTTCTCCTTCTCCATCTTCTGCTTCTTCTGCTTCACCCTCCAGACTTCACCTTCTCCTTCTCCTTCTTCTGCTTCTTCTGCTTCACCCTCCAGACTTCACCTTCTCCTTCTCCTTCTTCTGCTTTTTCTGCTGCGCCCTTCGGACTTCACCTTCTCCTTCTCCTTCTTCTGCTTCTTCTGCTTCACCCTCCTGACTTCACCTTCTCCTTCTCCTTCTTCTACTTCTTCTGCTTCACCCCCCTGACTTCACCTTCTCCTTCTCCTTCTTCTGCTTCTTCTGATTCACCCTCCAGACTTCACCTTCACCTTCTCCTTCGTCTACTTCTTCTGATTCACCCTCCAGACTACACCATCTCCTTCTCCTTCTTCTACTTCTTCTGATTCACCCTCCAGACTTCACCTTCTCCTTTTCCTTCTTCTGCTTCTTCTGGTTCACCCTTCAGACTTCACCTTCTCCTTCTCCTTCTTCTACTTCTACTGATTCACCCTCCAGACTTCACCTTCTCCTTCTCCTTCTTCTTCTTCTTCTGATTCACCCTCCAGACTTCACCTTCTCCTTCTCCTTCTTCTACTTCTTCTGCTTCTCCCTCCAGACTTCACCTTCTCCTTCTCCTTCTTCTGCTTCTTCTGATTCACCCTCCAGACTTCACCTTCTCCTTCTCCTTCTTCTACTTCTTCTGATTCACCCTCCAGACTTCACCTTCTCCTTCTCCATCTTCTACTTCTTCTGATTCACCCTCCAGACTTCACCTTCTCCTTCTCCTTCTTCTACTTCTTCTGATTCACCATCCTGACTTCACCTTCTCCTTCTCCTTCTTCTGCTTCTTCAGCTTCACCCTCCAGACTTCACCTTCTCCTTCTTCTTATTCTGCTTCTTCTGCTTCACCCTCCTGACTTCACCTTCTCCTTCTCCTTCTTCTGCTTCTTCTGCTTCACCCTCCTGACTTCACCTTCTCCTTCTCCTTCTTCTACTTCTCCTGATTCACCCTCCAGACTTCACCTTCTCCTTCTCCTTCTTCTGCTTCTTCTGCTACACCCTCCAGACTTCACCTTCTCCTTCTCCTTCTTCTGCTTCTTCTGCTTCGCCCTCCAGACTTCACCTTCTCCTTCTCCATCTTCTGCTTCTTCTGCTTCACCCTCCAGACTTCACCTTCTCCTTCTCCTTCTTCTGCTTCTTCTGCTTCACCCTCCTGACTTCACCTTCTCCTTCTCCTTCTTCTACTTCTTCGGATTCACCCTCCAGACTTCACCTTCTCCTTCTCCTTCTTCTGCTTCTTCTGCTTCACCCTCCAGACTTCACCTTCTCCTTCTCCTTCTTCTGCTTTTTCTGCTGCGCCCTCCAGACTTCACCTTCTCCTTCTCCTTCTTCTGCTTCTTCTGCTTCACCCTCCTGACTTCACCTTCTCCTTCTCCTTCTTCTACTTCTTCTGCTTCACCCCCCTGACTTCACCTTCTCCTTCTCCTTCTTCTGCTTCTTCTGATTCACCCTCCTAACTTCACCTTCTCCTTCTCCTTCTTCTGCTTCTTCTGATTCACCCTCCTGACTTCACCTTCTCCTTCTCCTTCTTCTGCTTCTTCTGATTCACCCTCCAGACTTCACCTTCTCCTTCTCCTTCTTCTGCTTCTTCTGATTCACCCTCCAGACTTCACCTTCTCCTTCTCCTTCTTCTGCTTCTTCTGATTCACCCTCCAGACCTCACCTTCTCCTTCTCCTTCTTCTACTTCTTCTGATTCACCCTCCAGACTTCATCTCCTCCTTCTCCTTCTTCTACTTCTTCTGCTTCTCCCTCCAGACTTCACCTTCTCCTTCTCCTTCTTCTGCTTCTTCTGATTCACCCTCCAGACTTCACCTTCTCCTTCTCCTTCTTCTACTTCTTCTGATTCACCCTCCAGACTTCACCTTCTCCTTCTCCATCTTCTACTTCTTCTGATTCACCCTCCAGACTTCACCTTCTCCTTCTCCTTCTTCTACTTCTTCTGATTCACCCTCCTGACTTCACCTTCTCCTTCTCCTTCTTCTGCTTCTTCTGCTTCACCCTCCAGACTTCACCTTCTCCTTCTCCTTCTTCTGCTTCTTCTGCTTCACCCTCCTGACTTCACCTTCTCCTTCTCCTTCTTCTGCTTCTTCTGCTTCACCCTCCTGACTTCACCTTCTCCTTCTCCTTCTTCTACTTCTCCTGATTCACCCTCCAGACTTCACCTTCTCCTTCTCCTTCTTCTGCTTCTTCTGCTTCACCCTCCAGACTTCACCTTCTCCTTCTCCTTCTTCTGCTTCTTCTGATTCACCCTCCAGACTTCACCTTCTCCTTCTCCTTCTTCTACTTCTTCTGATTCACCCTCTAGACTTCACCTTCTCCTTCTCCTTCTTCTGCTTCTTCTGATTCACACTCCAGACTTCACCTTCTCCTTCTCCTTCGTCTACTTCTTCTGATTCACCCTCCAGACTACACCATCTCCTTCTCCTTCTTCTAGTTCTTCTGATTCACCCTCCAGACTTCACCTTCTCCTTCTCCTTCTTCTGCTTCTTCTGATTCACCCTCCAGACTTCACCTTCTCCTTCTCCTTCTTCTACTTCTACTGATTCACCCTCCAGACTTCACCTTCTCCTTCTCCTTCTTCTTCTTCTTCTGATTCACCCTCCAGACTTCACCTTCTCCTTCTCCTTCTTCTACTTCTTCTGCTTCTCCCTCCAGACTTCACCTTCTCCTTCTCCTTCTTCTGCTTCTTCTGATTCACCCTCCAGACTTCACCTTCTCCTTCTCCTTCTTCTACTTCTTCTGATTCACCCTCCAGGCTTCACCTTCTCCTTCTCCATCTTCTACTTCTTCTGATTCACCCTCCAAACTTCACCTTCTCCTTCTCCTTCTTCTACTTCTTCTGATTCACCCTCCTGACTTCACCTTCTCCTTCTCCTTCTTCTGCTTCTTCTGCTTCACCCTCCAGACTTCACCTTCTCCTTCTCCTTCTTCTGCTTCTTCTGCTTCACCCTCCTGACTTCACCTTCTCCTTCTCCTTGTTCTGCTTCTTCTGCTTCACCCTCCTGACTTCACCTTCTCCTTCTCCTTCTTCTACTTCTCCTGATTCACCCTCCAGACTTCACCTTCTCCTTCTCCTTCTTCTGCTTCTTCTGCTTCACCCTCCAGACTTCACCTTCTCCTTCTCCTTCTTCTGCTTCTTCTGCTTCGCCCTCCAGACTTCACCTTCTCCTTCTCCATCTTTTGCTTCTTCTGCTTCACCCTCCAGACTTCACCTTCTCCTTCTCCTTCTTCTGCTTCTTCTGCTTCACCCTCCTGACTTCACCTTCTCCTTCTCCTTGTTCTGCTTCTTCTGCTTCACCCTCCTGACTTCACCTTCTCCTTCTCCTTCTTCTACTTCTCCTGATTCAACCTCCAGACCTCACCTTCTCCTTCTCCTTCTTCTGCTTCTTCTGCTTCACCCTCCAGACTTCACCTTCTCCTTCTCCTTCTTCTGCTTCTTCTGCTTCGCCCTCCAGACTTCACCTTCTCCTTCTCCATCTTCTGCTTCTTCTGCTTCACCCTCCAGACTTCACCTTCTCCTTCTCCTTCTTCTGCTTCACCCTCCAGACTTCACCTTCTCCTTCTCCTTCTTCTGCTTTTTCTGCTGCGCCCTTCGGACTTCACCTTCTCCTTCTCCTTCTTCTGCTTCTTCTGCTTCACCCTCCTGACTTCACCTTCTCCTTCTCCTTCTTCTACTTCTTCTGCTTCACCCCCCTGACTTCACCTTCTCCTTCTCCTTCTTCTGCTTCTTCTGATTCACCCTCCAGACTTCACCTTCACCTTCTCCTTCGTCTACTTCTTCTGATTCACCCTCCAGACTACACCATCTCCTTCTCCTTCTTCTACTTCTTCTGATTCACCCTCCAGACTTCACCTTCTCCTTTTCCTTCTTCTGCTTCTTCTGATTCACCCTTCAGACTTCACCTTCTCCTTCTCCTTCTTCTACTTCTACTGATTCACCCTCCAGACTTCACCTTCTCCTTCTCCTTCTTCTTCTTCTTCTGATTCACCCTCCAGACTTCACCTTCTCCTTCTCCTTCTTCTACTTCTTCTGCTTCTCCCTCCAGACTTCACCTTCTCCTTCTCCTTCTTCTGCTTCTTCTGATTCACCCTCCAGACTTCACCTTCTCCTTCTCCTTCTTCTACTTCTTCTGATTCACCCTCCAGACTTCACCTTCTCCTTCTCCATCTTCTACTTCTTCTGATTCACCCTCCAGACTTCACCTTCTCCTTCTCCTTCTTCTACTTCTTCTGATTCACCCTCCTGACTTCACCTTCTCCTTCTCCTTCTTCTGCTTCTTCAGCTTCACCCTCCAGACTTCACCATCTCCTTCTTCTTATTCTGCTTCTTCTGCTTCACCCTCCTGACTTCACCTTCTCCTTCTCCTTCTTCTGCTTCTTCTGCTTCACCCTCCTGACTTCACCTTCTCCTTCTCCTTCTTCTACTTCTCCTGATTCACCCTCCAGACTTCACCTTCTCCTTCTCCTTCTTCTGCTTCTTCTGCTACACCCTCCAGACTTCACCTTCTCCTTCTCCTTCTTCTGCTTCTTCTGCTTCGCCCTCCAGACTTCACCTTCTCCTTCTCCATCTTCTGCCTCTTCTGCTTCACCCTCCAGACTTCACCTTCTCCTTCTCCTTCTTCTGCTTCTTCTGCTTCACCCTCCTGACTTCACCTTCTCCTTCTCCTTCTTCTACTTCTTCGGATTCACCCTCCAGACTTCACCTTCTCCTTCTCCTTCTTCTGCTTCTTCTGCTTCACCCTCCAGACTTCACCTTCTCCTTCTCCTTCTTCTGCTTTTTCTGCTGCGCCCTCCAGACTTCACCTTCTCCTTCTCCTTCTTCTGCTTCTTCTGCTTCACCCTCCTGACTTCACCTTCTCCTTCTCCTTCTTCTACTTCTTCTGCTTCACCCCCCTGACTTCACCTTCTCCTTCTCCTTCTTCTGCTTCTTCTGATTCACCCTCCTAACTTCACCTTCTCCTTCTCCTTCTTCTGCTTCTTCTGATTCACCCTCCTGACTTCACCTTCTCCTTCTCCTTCTTCTGCTTCTTCTGATTCACCCTCCAGACTTCACCTTCTCCTTCTCCTTCTTCTGCTTCTTCTGATTCACCCTCCAGACTTCACCTTCTCCTTCTCCTTCTTCTGCTTCTTCTGATTCACCCTCCAGACCTCACCTTCTCCTTCTCCTTCTTCTACTTCTTCTGATTCACCCTCCAGACTTCATCTCCTCCTTCTCCTTCTTCTACTTCTTCTGCTTCTCCCTCCAGACTTCACCTTCTCCTTCTCCTGCTTCTTCTGATTCACCCTCCAGACTTCACCTTCTCCTTCTCCTTCTTCTACTTCTTCTGATTCACCCTCCAGACTTCACCTTCTCCTTCTCCATCTTCTACTTCTTCTGATTCACCCTCCAGACTTCACCTTCTCCTTCTCCTTCTTCTACTTCTTCTGATTCACCCTCCTGACTTCACCTTCTCCTTCTCCTTCTTCTGCTTCTTCTGCTTCACCCTCCAGACTTCACCTTCTCCTTCTCCTTCTTCTGCTTCTTCTGCTTCACCCTCCTGACTTCACCTTCTCCTTCTCCTTCTTCTGCTTCTTCTGCTTCACCCTCCTGACTTCACCTTCTCCTTCTCCTTCTTCTACTTCTCCTGATTCACCCTCCAGACTTCACCTTCTCCTTCTCCTTCTTCTGCTTCTTCTGCTTCACCCTCCAGACTTCACCTTCTCCTTCTCCTTCTTCTGCTTCTTCTGCTTCGCCCTTCAGACTTCACCTTCTCCTTCTCCATCTTCTGCTTCTTCTGCTTCACCCTCCAGACTTCACCTTCTCCTTCTCCTTCTTCTGCTTCTTCTGCTTCACCCTCCTGACTTCACCTTCTCCTTCTCCTTCTTCTACTTCTTCGGATTCACCCTCCAGACTTCACCTTCTCCTTCTCCTTCTTCTGCTTCTTCTGCTTCACCCTCCAGACTTCACCTTCTCCTTCTCCTTCTTCTACTTTTTCTGCTGCGCCCTCCAGACTTCACCTTCTCCTTCTCCTTCTTCTGCTTCTTCTGCTTCACCCTCCTGACTTCACCTTCTCCTTCTCCTTCTTCTACTTCTTCTGCTTCACCCCCCTGACTTCACCTTCTCCTTCTCCTTCTTCTGCTTCTTCTGATTCACCCTCCTAACTTCACCTTCTCCTTCTCCTTCTTCTGCTTCTTCTGATTCACCCTCCAGACTTCACCTTCTCCTTCTCCTTCTTCTGCTTCTTCTGCTTCGCCCTTCAGACTTCACCTTCTCCTTCTCCATCTTCTGCTTCTTCTGCTTCACCCTCCAGACTTCACCTTCTCCTTCTCCTTCTTCTGCTTCTTCTGCTTCACCCTCCTGACTTCACCTTCTCCTTCTCCTTCTTCTACTTCTTCGGATTCACCCTCCAGACTTCACCTTCTCCTTCTCCTTCTTCTGCTTCTTCTGCTTCACCCTCCAGACTTCACCTTCTCCTTCTCCTTCTTCTACTTTTTCTGCTGCGCCCTCCAGACTTCACCTTCTCCTTCTCCTTCTTCTGCTTCTTCTGCTTCACCCTCCTGACTTCACCTTCTCCTTCTCCTTCTTCTACTTCTTCTGCTTCACCCCCCTGACTTCACCTTCTCCTTCTCCTTCTTCTGCTTCTTCTGATTCACCCTCCTAACTTCACCTTCTCCTTCTCCTTCTTCTGCTTCTTCTGCTTCGCCCTCCAGACTTCACCTTCTCCTTCTCCATCTTCTGCTTCTTCTGCTTCACCCTCCAGACTTCACCTTCTCCTTCTCCTTCTTCTGCTTCTTCTGCTTCACCCTCCTGACTTCACCTTCTCCTTCTCCTTCTTCTACTTCTTCGGATTCACCCTCCAGACTTCACCTTCTCCTTCTCCTTCTTCTGCTTCTTCTGCTTCACCCTCCCGACTTCACCTTCTCCTTCTCCTTCTTCTGCTTTTTCTGCTGCGCCCTCCAGACTTCACCTTCTCCTTCTCCTTCTTCTGCTTCTTCTGCTTCACCCTCCTGACTTCACCTTCTCCTTCTCCTTCTTCTACTTCTTCTGCTTCACCCCCCTGACTTCACCTTCTCCTTCTCCTTCTTCTGCTTCTTCTGATTCACCCTCCAGACTTCACCTTCTCCTTCTCCTTCTTCTGCTTCTTCTGATTCACCCTCCAGACTTCACCTTCTCCTTCTCCTTCTTCTGCTTCTTCTGATTCACCCTCCAGACCTCACCTTCTCCTTCTCCTTCTTCTACTTCTTCTGATTCACCCTCCAGACTTCATCTCCTCCTTCTCCTTCTTCTACTTCTTCTGCTTCTCCCTCCAGACTTCACCTTCTCCTTCTCCTTCTTCCTGCTTCTTCTGATTCACCCTCCAGACTTCACCTTCTCCTTCTCCTTCTTCTACTTCTTCTGATTCACCCTCCAGACTTCACCTTCTCCTTCTCCATCTTCTACTTCTTCTGATTCACCCTCCAGACTTCACCTTCTCCTTCTCCTTCTTCTACTTCTTCTGATTCACCCTCCTGACTTCACCTTCTCCTTCTCCTTCTTCTGCTTCTTCTGCTTCACCCTCCAGACTTCACCTTCTCCTTCTCCTTCTTCTGCTTCTTCTGCTTCACCCTCCTGACTTCACCTTCTCCTTCTCCTTCTTCTGCTTCTTCTGCTTCACCCTCCTGACTTCACCTTCTCCTTCTCCTTCTTCTACTTCTTCTGATTCACCCTCCAGACTTCACCTTCTCCTTTTCCTTCTTCTGCTTCTTCTGATTCACCCTTCAGACTTCACCTTCTCCTTCTCCTTCTTCTACTTCTACTGATTCACCCTCCAGACTTCACCTTCTCCTTCTCCTTCTTCTTCTTCTTCTGATTCACCCTCCAGACTTCACCTTCTCCTTCTCCTTCTTCTACTTCTTCTGCTTCTCCCTCCAGACTTCACCTTCTCCTTCTCCTTCTTCTGCTTCTTCTGATTCACCCTCCAGACTTCACCTTCTCCTTCTCCTTCTTCTACTTCTTCTGATTCACCCTCCAGACTTCACCTTCTCCTTCTCCATCTTCTACTTCTTCTGATTCACCCTCCAGACTTCACCTTCTCCTTCTCCTTCTTCTACTTCTTCTGATTCACCCTCCTGACTTCACCTTCTCCTTCTCCTTCTTCTGCTTCTTCAGCTTCACCCTCCAGACTTCACCTTCTCCTTCTTCTTATTCTGCTTCTTCTGCTTCACCCTCCTGACTTCACCTTCTCCTTCTCCTTCTTCTGCTTCTTCTGCTTCACCCTCCTGACTTCACCTTCTCCTTCTCCTTCTTCTACTTCTCCTGATTCACCCTCCAGACTTCACCTTCTCCTTCTCCTTCTTCTGCTTCTTCTGCTACACCCTCCAGACTTCACCTTCTCCTTCTCCTTCTTCTGCTTCTTCTGCTTCGCCCTCCAGACTTCACCTTCTCCTTCTCCATCTTCTGCTTCTTCTGCTTCACCCTCCAAACTTCACCTTCTCCTTCTCCTTCTTCTGCTTCTTCTGCTTCACCCTCCTGACTTCACCTTCTCCTTCTCCTTCTTCTACTTCTTCGGATTCACCCTCCAGACTTCACCTTCTCCTTCTCCTTCTTCTGCTTCTTCTGCTTCACCCTCCAGACTTCACCTTCTCCTTCTCCTTCTTCTGCTTTTTCTGCTGCGCCCACCAGACTTCACCTTCTCCTTCTCCTTCTTCTGCTTCTTCTGCTTCACCCTCCCTGACTTCACCTTCTCCTTCTCCTTCTTCTACTTCTTCTGCTTCACCCCCCTGACTTCACCTTCTCCTTCTCCTTCTTCTGCTTCTTCTGATTCTCCCTCCTAACTTCACCTTCTCCTTCTCCTTCTTCTGCTTCTTCTGATTCACCCTCCTGACTTCACCTTCTCCTTCTCCTTCTTCTGCTTCTTCTGATTCACCCTCCAGACTTCACCCTTCTCCTTCTCCTTCTTCTGCTTCTTCTGATTCACCCTCCAGACTTCACCTTCTCCTTCTCCTTCTTCTGCTTCTTCTGATTCACCCTCCAGACCTCACCTTCTCCTTCTCCTTCTTCTACTTCTTCTGATTCACCCTCCAGACTTCATCTCCTCCTTCTCCTTCTTCTACTTCTTCTGCTTCTCCCTCCAGACTTCACCTTCTCCTTCTCCTTCTTCTGCTTCTTCTGATTCACCCTCCAGACTTCACCTCTCTCCTTCTCCTTCTACTACTTCTTCTGATTCACCCTCCAGACTTCACCTCCTTCTCCATCTTCTACTTCTTCTGATTCACCCTCCAGACTTCACCTTCTCCTTCTCCTTCTTCTACTTCTTCTGATTCACCCTCCTGACTTCACCTTCTCCTTCTCCTTCTTCTGCTTCTTCTGCTTCACCCTCCAGACTTCACCTTCTCCTTCTCCTTCTTCTGCTTCTTCTGCTTCACCCTCCTGACTTCACCTTCTCCTTCTCCTTCTTCTGCTTCTTCTGCTTCACCCTCCTGACTTCACCTTCTCCTTCTCCTTCTTCTACTTCTCCTGATTCACCCTCCAGACTTCACCTTCTCCTTCTCCTTCTTCTGCTTCTTCTGCTTCACCCTCCAGACTTCACCTTCTCCTTCTCCTTCTTCTGCTTCTTCTGCTTCGCCCTTCAGACTTCACCTTCTCCTTCTCCATCTTCTGCTTCTTCTGCTTCACCCTCCAGACTTCACCTTCTCCTTCTCCTTCTTCTGCTTCTTCTGCTTCACCCTCCTGACTTCACCTTCTCCTTCTCCTTCTTCTACTTCTTCGGATTCACCCTCCAGACTTCACCTTCTCCTTCTCCTTCTTCTGCTTCTTCTGCTTCACCCTCCAGACTTCACCTTCTCCTTCTCCTTCTTCTACTTTTTCTGCTGCGCCCTCCAGACTTCACCTTCTCCTTCTCCTTCTTCTGCTTCTTCTGCTTCACCCTCCTGACTTCACCTTCTCCTTCTCCTTCTTCTACTTCTTCTGCTTCACCCCCCTGACTTCACCTTCTCCTTCTCCTTCTTCTGCTTCTTCTGATTCACCCTCCTAACTTCACCTTCTCCTTCTCCTTCTTCTGCTTCTTCTGATTCACCCTCCTGACTTCACCTTCTCCTTCTCCTTCTTCTGCTTCTTCTGATTCACCCTCCAGACTTCACCTTCTCCTTCTCCTTCTTCTGCTTCTTCTGATTCACCCTCCAGACTTCACCTTCTCCCTCTCCTTCTTCTGCTTCTTCTGATTCACCCTCCAGACCTCACCTTCTCCTTCTCCTTCTTCTACTTCTTCTGATTCACCCTCCAGACTTCATCTCCTCCTTCTCCTTCTTCTGCTTCTTCTGATTCACCCTCCAGACTTCACCTTCTCCTTCTCCTTCTTCTGCTTCTTCTGATTCACCCTCCAGACTTCACCTTCTCCTTCTCCTTCTTCTACTTCTTCTGATTCACCCTCCAGACTTCACCTTCTCCTTCTCCTTCTTCTACTTCTTCTGATTCACCCTCCAGTCTTCACCTTCTCCTTCTCCTTCTTCTGCTTCTTCTGCTTCACCCTCCAGACTTCACCATCTCCTTCTCTTTCTTCTGCTTCTTCTGATTCACCCTCCAGACTTCACCTTCTCCTTCTCCTTCTTCTGCTTCTCCTGATTCACCCTCCAGCCTTCACCTTCTCCTTCACCTTCTTCTGCTTCTTCTGATTCAGCCTTCAGACTTCACCTTCTCCTTCTCCTTCTTCTGCTTCTTCTGATTCACCCTCCAGACCTCACCTTCTCCTTCTCCTTCTTATACTTCTTCTGATTCACCCTCCGGACTCCATCTTCTCCTTCTCCTTCTTCTGCTTCTTCTGATTCACCCTCCAGACTTCACCTTCTCCTTCTCCTTCTTCTGCTTTTTCTGATTCACCCTCCAGACTTCGCCTTCTCCTTCTCCTTCTTCTACTTCTTCTGGTTCACCCTCCAGACTTCACCTTCTCCTTCTCCTTCTTCTACTTCTTCTGATTCACCCTCCAGTCTTCACCTTCTCCTTCTCCTTCTTCTGCTTCTTCTGATTCACCCTCCAGACTTCACCTTCTCCTTCTCCTTCTTCTACTTCTTCTGATTCACCCTCCAGACTTCACCTTCTCCTTCTACTTCTTCTGCTTCTTCTGATTCACCCTCCAGACTTCACCTTCTCCTTCTCCTTCTGCTGCTTCTTCTGATTCACCCTCCAGACTTCACCTTCTCCTTCTTCTGCTTCTTCTGATTCACCCTCCAGAATTCACCTTCTCCTTCTCCTTCTTCTGCTTCTTCTGATTCACCCTCCAGACTTCACCTTCTCCTTCTCCTTCTTCTACTTCTTCTGATTCACCCTCCAGACTTCACCTTCTCCTTCTCCTGCTTCTGCTTCTTCTGATTCACCCTCCAGACTTCACATTCTCCTTCTCCTTCGTCTACTTCTTCTGATTCACCCTCCAGACTACACCTTCTCCTTCTCCTTCTTCTACTTCTTCCGATTCACACTCCAGACTTCACCTTCTCCTTCTCCTTCTTCTACTTCTTCTGCTTCTCCCTCCAGACTTCACCTTCTCCTTCTCCTTCTTCTGCTTCTTCTGAATCACCCTCCAGACTTCACCTTATCCTTCTCCTTTTCTACTTCTTCTGGTTCACCCTCCAGACTTCACCTTCTCCTTCTCCTTCTTCTACTTCTTCTGATTCACCCTCCAGACTTCACCTTCTCCTTCTCCTGCTTCTGCTTCTTCTGCTTCACCCTCCTGACTTCGCCTTCTGCTTCTCCTTCTTCTGCTTCTTCTGCTTCACCCTCCAGACTTCACCTTCTCCTTCTCCTTCTTCTGCTTCTTCTGCTACACCCTGCAGACTTCACCTTCTCCTTCTCCTGCTTCTGCTTCTTCTGCTTCACCCTCCTGACTTCACCTTCTCCTTCTCCTTCTTCTACTTCTTCTAATTCACCCTCCAGACTTCACCTTCTCCTTCTCCTTCTTCTGCTTCTTCTGCTTCACCCTCCAGACTTCACCTTCTCCTTCTCCTTCTTCTGCTTCTTCTGCTTCGCCCTCCAGACTTCACCTTCTCCTTCTCCTTCTTCTGCTTCTTCTGCTTCACCCTCCAGACTTCACCTTCTCCTTCTCCTTCTTCTGCTTCTTCTGCTTCACCCTCCAGACTTCACCTTCTCCTTCTCCTTCTTCTGCTTCTTCTGCTGCGCCCTTCAGACTTCACCTTCTCCTTCTCCTTCTTCTGCTTCTTCTGTTTCACCCTCCTGACTTCACCTTCTCCTTCTCCTTCTTCTACTTCTTCTGCTTCACCCCCCTGACTTCACCTTCTCCTTCTCCTTCTTCTGCTTCTTCTGATTCACCCTCCTAACTTCACCTTCTCCTTCTCCTTCTTCTGCTTCTTCTGATTCACCCTCCTGACTTCACCTTCTCCTTCTCCTTCTTCTGCTTCTTCTGATTCACCCTCCACACTTCACCTTCTCCTTCTCCTTCTTCTGCTTCTTCTGATTCACCCTCCAGACTTCACCTTCTCCTTCTCCTTCTTCTGCTTCTTCTGATTCACCCTCCAGACCTCACCTTCTCCTTCTCCTTCTTATACTTCTTCTGATTCACCCTCCGGACTCCATCTTCTCCTTCTCCTTCTTCTGCTTCTTCTGATTCACCCTCCAGACTTCACCTTCTCCTTCTCCTTCTTCTGCTTTTTCTGATTCACCCTCCAGACTTCGCCTTCTCCTTCTCCTTCTTCTACTTCTTCTGGTTCACCCTCCAGACTTCACCTTCTCCTTCTCCTTCTTCTACTTCTTCTGATTCACCCTCCAGTCTTCACCTTCTCCTTCTCCTTCTTCTGCTTCTTCTGATTCACCCTCCAGACTTCACCTTCTCCTTCTCCTTCTTCTGCTTCTTCTGATTCACCCTCCTGACTTCACCTTCTCCTTCTCCTTCTTCTGCTTCTTCTGATTCACCCTCCAGACTTCACCTTCTCCTTCTCCTTCTTCTACTTCTTCTGATTCACCCTCCAGACTTCACCTTCTCCTTCTACTTCTTCTGCTTCTTCTGATTCACCCTCCAGACTTCACCTTCTCCTTCTCCTTCTTCTGCTTCTTCTGATTCACCCTCCAGACTTCACCTTCTCCTTCTTCTGCTTCTTCTGATTCACCCTCCAGAATTCACCTTCTCCTTCTCCTTCTTCTGCTTCTTCTGATTCACCCTCCAGACTTCACCTTCTCCTTCTCCTTCTTCTACTTCTTCTGATTCACCCTCCAGACTTCACCTTCTCCTTCTCCTGCTTCTGCTTCTTCTGATTCACCCTCCAGACTTCACATTCTCCTTCTCCTTCGTCTACTTCTTCTGATTCACCCTCCAGACTACACCTTCTCCTTCTCCTTCTTCTACTTCTTCTGATACACCCTCCAGACTTCTCCTTCTCCTTCTCCTTCTTCTGCTTCTTCTGATTCACCCTCCAGACTTCACCTTCTCCTTCTCCTTCTTCTACTTCTACTGATTCACCCTCCAAACTTCACCTTCTCCTTCTCCTTCTTCTACTTCTTCCGATTCACACTCCAGACTTCACCTTCTCCTTCTCCTTCTTCTACTTCTTCTGCTTCTCCCTCCAGACTTCACCTTCTCCTTCTCCTTCTTCTGCTTCTTCTGAATCACCCTCCAGACTTCACCTTCTCCTTCTCCTTTTCTACTTCTTCTGGTTCACCCTCCAGACTTCACCTTCTCCTTCTCCTTCTTCTACTTCTTCTGATTCACCCTCCAGACTTCACCTTCTCCTTCTCCTGCTTCTGCTTCTTCTGCTTCACCCTCCTGACTTCGCCTTCTCCTTCTCCTTCTTCTGCTTCTTCTGCTTCACCCTCCAGACTTCACCTTCTCCTTCTCCTTCTTCTGCTTCTTCTGCTTCACCCTGCAGACTTCACCTTCTCCTTCTCCTGCTTCTGCTTCTTCTGCTTCACCCTCCTGACTTCACCTTCTCCTTCTCCTTCTTCTACTTCTTCTAATTCACCCTCCAGACTTCACCTTCTCCTTCTCCTTCTTCTGCTTCTTCTGCTTCACCCTCCAGACTTCACCTTCTCCTTCTCCTTCTTCTGCTTCTTCTGCTTCGCCCTCCAGACTTCACCTTCTCCTTCTCCTTCTTCTGCTTCTTCTGCTTCACCCTCCAGACTTCACCTTCTCCTTCTCCTTCTTCTGCTTCTTCTGCTTCACCCTCCAGACTTCACCTTCTCCTTCTCCTTCTTCTGCTTCTTCTGATTCACCCTCCAGACCTCACCTTCTCCTTCTCATTCTTCTACTTCTTCTGATTCACCCTCCAGACTTCATCTTCTCCTTCTCCTTCTTCTGCTTCCTCTGATTCACCCTCCAGACTTCACCTTCTCCTTCTCCTTCTTCTGCTTCTTCTGATTCACCCTCCAGACTTCACCTTCTCCTTCTCCTTCTTCTACTTCTTCTGATTCACCCTCCAGACTTCACCTTCTCCTTCTCCTTCTACTTCTTCTGATTCACCCTCCAGTCTTCACCTTCTCCTTCTCCTTCTTCTGCTTCTTCTGCTTCACCCTCCAGACTTCACCTTCTCCTTCTCTTTCTTCTGCTTCTTCTGATTCACCCTCCAGACTTCACCTTCTCCTTCTCCTTCTTCTGCTTCTTCTGATTCACCCTCCAGACTTCACCTTCTCCTTCTTCTGCTTCTTCTGATTCACCCTCCAGAATTCACCTTCTCCTTCTCCTTCTTCTGCTTCTTCTGATTCACCCTCCAGACTTCACCTTCTCCTTCTCCTTCTTCTACATCTTCTGATTCACCCTCCAGACTTCACCTTCTCCTTCTCCTGCTTCTGCTTCTTCTGATTCACCCTCCAGACTTCACATTCTCCTTCTCCTTCGTCTACTTCTTCTGATTCACCCGTCAGACTACACCTTCTCCTTCTCCTTCTTCTACTTCTTCTGATTCACCCTCCAGACTTCACCTTCTCCTTCTCCTTCTTCTGCTTCTTCTGCTTCACCCTCCAGACTTCACCTTCTCCTTCTCCTTCTTCTGCTTCTTCTGCTTCGCCCTCCAGACTTCACCTTCTCCTTCTCCTTCTTCTGCTTCTTCTGCTTCACCCTCCAGACTTCACCTTCTCCTTCTCCTTCTTCTGCTTCTTCTGCTTCACTCTCCAGACTTCACCTTCTCCTTCTCCTTCTTCTGCTTCTTCTGCTGCGCCCTTCAGACTTCACCTTCTCCTTCTCCTTCTTCTGCTTCTTCTGTTTCACCCTCCTGACTTCACCTTCTCCTTCTCCTTCTTCTACTTCTTCTGCTTCACCCCCCTGACTTCACCTTCTCCTTCTCCTTCTTCTGCTTCTTCTGATTCACCCTCCTAACTTCACCTTCTCCTTCTCCTTCTTCTGCTTCTTCTGATTCACCCTCCTGACTTCACCTTCTCCTTCTCCTTCTTCTGCTTCTTCTGATTCACCCTCCAGACTTCACCTTCTCCTTCTCCTTCTTCTGCTTCTTCTGATTCACCCTCCAGACTTCACCTTCTCCTTCTCCTTCTTCTGCTTCTTCTGATTCACCCTCCAGACCTCACCATCTCCTTCTCCTTCTTATACTTCTTCTGATTCACCCTCCGGACTCCATCTTCTCCTTCTCCTTCTTCTGCTTCTTCTGATTCACCCTCCAGACTTCACCTTCTCCTTCTCCTTCTTCTGCTTTTTCTGATTCACCCTCCAGACTTCGCCTTCTCCTTCTCCTTCTTCTACTTCTTCTGGTTCACCCTCCAGACTTCACCTTCTCCTTCTCCTTCTTCTACTTCTTCTGATTCACCCTCCAGTCTTCACCTTCTCCTTCTCCTTCTTCTGCTTCTTCTGATTCACCCTCCAGACTTCACCTTCTCCTTCTCCTTCTTCTGCTTCTTCTGATTCACCCTCCTGACTTCACCTTCTCCTTCTCCTTCTTCTGCTTCTTCTGATTCACCCTCCAGACTTCACCTTCTCCTTCTCCTTCTTCTACTTCTTCTGATTCACCCTCCAGACTTCACCTTCTCCTTCTACTTCTTCTGCTTCTTCTGATTCACCCTCCAGACTTCACCTTCTCCTTCTCCTTCTTCTGCTTCTTCTGATTCACCCTCCAGACTTCACCTTCTCCTTCTTCTGCTTCTTCTGATTCACCCTCCAGAATTCACCTTCTCCTTCTCCTTCTTCTGCTTCTTCTGATTCACCCTCCAGACTTCACCTTCTCCTTCTCCTTCTTCTACTTCTTCTGATTCACCCTCCAGACTTCACCTTCTCCTTCTCCTGCTTCTGCTTCTTCTGATTCACCCTCCAGACTTCACATTCTCCTTCTCCTTCGTCTACTTCGTCTGATTCACCCTCCAGACTACACCTTCTCCTTCTCCTTCTTCTTCTTCTTCTGATACACCCTCTAGACTTCTCCTTCTCCTTCTCCTTCTTCTGCTTCTTCTGATTCACCCTCCAGACTTCACCTTCTCCTTCTCCTTCTTCTACTTCTACTGATTCACCCTCCAAACTTCACCTTCTCCTTCTCCTTCTTCTACTTCTTCCGATTCACACTCCAGACTTCACCTTCTCCTTCTCCTTCTTCTACTTCTTCTGCTTCTCCCTCCAGACTTCACCTTCTCCTTCTCCTTCTTCTGCTTCTTCTGAATCACCCTCCAGACTTCACCTTCTCCTTCTCCTTTTCTACTTCTTCTGGTTCACCCTCCAGACTTCACCTTCTCCTTCTCCTTCTTCTACTTCTTCTGATTCACCCTCCAGACTTCACCTTCTCCTTCTCCTGCTTCTGCTTCTTCTGCTTCACCCTCCTGACTTCGCCTTCTCCTTCTCCTTCATCTGCTTCTTCTGCTTCACCCTCCAGACTTCACCTTCTCCTTCTCCTTCTTCTGCTTCTTCTGCTTCACCCTGCAGACTTCACCTACTCCTTCTCCTGCTTCTGCTTCTTCTGCTTCTCCCTCCTGACTTCACCTTCTCCTTCTACTTCTTCTACTTCTTCTAATTCACCCTCCAGACTTCACCTTCTCCTTCTCCTTCTTCTGCTTCTTCTGCTTCACCCTCCAGACTTCACCTTCTCCTTCTCCTTCTTCTGCTTCTTCTGCTTCGCCCTCCAGACTTCACCTTCTCCTTCTCCTTCTTCTGCTTCTTCTGCTTCACCCTCCAGACTTCACCTTCTCCTTCTCCTTCTTCTGCTTCTTCTGCTGCGCCCTCCAGACTTCACCTTCTCCTTCTCCTTCTTCTGCTTCTTCTGTTTCACCCTCCTGACTTCACCTTCTCCTTCTCCTTCTTCTACTTCTTCTGCTTCACCCCCCTGACTTCACCTTCTCCTTCTCCTTCTTCTGCTACTTCTGATTCACCCTCCTAACTTCACCTTCTCCTTCTCCTTCTTCTGCTTCTTCTGATTCACCCTCCTGACTTCACCTTCTCCTTCTCCTTCTTCTGCTTCTTCTGATTCACCCTCCAGACTTCACCTTCTCCTTCTCCTTCTTCTGCTTCTTCTGATTCACCCTCCAGACTTCACCTTCTCCTTCTCCTTCTTCTGCTTCTTCTGATTCACCCTCCAGACCTCACCTTCTCCTTCTCATTCTTCTACTTCTTCTGATTCACCCTCCAGACTTCATCTTCTCCTTCTCCTTCTTCTGCTTCCTCTGATTCACCCTCCAGACTTCACCTTCTCCTTCTCCTTCTTCTGCTTCTTCTGATTCACCCTCCAGACTTCACCTTCTCCTTCTCCTTCTTCTACTTCTTCTGATTCACCCTCCAGACTTCACCTTCTCCTTCTCCTTCTACTTCTTCTGATTCACCCTCCAGTCTTCACCTTCTCCTTCTCCTTCTTCTGCTTCTTCTGCTTCACCCTCCAGACTTCACCTTCTCCTTCTCTTTCTTCTGCTTCTTCTGATTCACCCTCCAGACTTCACCTTCTCCTTCTCCTTCTTCTGCTTCTTCTGATTCACCCTCCAGACTTCACCTTCTCCTTCTTCTGCTTCTTCTGATTCACCCTCCAGAATTCACCTTCTCCTTCTCCTTCTTCTGCTTCTTCTGATTCACCCTCCAGACTTCACCTTCTCCTTCTCCTTCTTCTACTTCTTCTGATTCACCCACCAGACTTCACCTTCTCCTTCTCCTGCTTCTGCTTCTTCTGATTCACCCTCCAGACTTCACATTCTCCTTCTCCTTCGTCTACTTCTTCTGATTCACCCGTCAGACTACACCTTCTCCTTCTCCTTCTTCTACTTCTTCTGATTCACCCTCCAGACTTCTCCTTCTCCTTCTCCTTCTTCTGCTTCTTCTGATTCACCCTCCAGACTTCACCTTCTCCTTCTCCTTCTTCTACTTCTTCTGATTCACCCTCCAAACTTCACCTTCTCCTTCTCCTTCTTCTACTTCTTCTGATTCACACTCCAGACTTCGCCTTCTCCTTCTCCTTCTTCTACTTCTTCTGCTTCTCCCTCCAGACTTCACCTTCTCCTTCTCCTTCTTCTGCTTCTTCTGAATCACCCTCCAGACTTCACCTTCTCCTTCTCCTTCTACTACTTCTTCTGATTCACGCTCCAGACTTCACCTTCTCCTTCTCCTGCTTCTACTTATTCTGATTCACCCTCCAGACTTCACCTTCTCCTTCTCCTTCTTCTACTTCTTCTGATTCACCCTCCTGACTTCACCTTCTCCTTCTCCTTCTTCTACTTCTTCTAATTCACCCTCCAGACTTCACCATCTCCTTCTCCTTCTTCTGCTTCTTCTGCTTCACCCTCCAGACTTCACCTTCTCCTTCTCCTTCTTCTGCTTCTTCTGCTTCGCCCTCCAGACTTCACCTTCTCCTTCTCCTTCTTCTGCTTCTTCTGCTTCACCCTCCAGACTTCACCTTCTCCTTCTCCTTCTTCTGCTTCTTCTGCTTCACCCTCCAGACTTCACCTTCTCCTTCTCCTTCTTCTGCTTCTTCTGCTGCGCCCTCCAGACTTCACCTTCTCCTTCTCCTTCTTCTGCTTCTTCTGCTTCACCCTCCTGACTTCACCTTCTCCTTCTCCTTCTTCTACTTCTTCTGCTTCACCCCCCTGACTTCACCTTCTCCTTCTCCTTCTTCTGCTTCTTCTGATTCACCCTCCTAACTTCACCTTCTCCTTCTCCTTCTTCTGCTTCTTCTGATTCACCCTCCTGACTTCACCTTCTCCTTCTCCTTCTTCTGCTTCTTCTGATTCACCCTCCAGACTTCACCTTCTCCTTCTCCTTCTTCTGCTTCTTCTGATTCACCCTCCAGACTTCACCTTCTCCTTCTCCTTCTTCTGCTTCTTCTGATTCACCCTCCAGACCTCACCTTCTCCTTCTCCTTCTTCTACTTCTTCTGATTCACCCTCCAGACTTCATCTTCTCCTTCTCCTTCTTCTGCTTCTTCTGATTCACCCTCCAGACTTCACCTTCTCCTTCTCCTTCTTCTGCTTCTTCTGATTCACCCTCCAGACTTCACCTTCTCCTTCTCCTTCTTCTACTTCTTCTGATTCACCCTCCAGACTTCACCTTCTCCTTCTCCTTCTACTTCTTCTGATTCACCCTCCAGTCTTCACCTTCTCCTTCTCCTTCTTCTGCTTCTTCTGCTTCACCCTCCAGACTTCACCTTCTCCTTCTCTTTCTTCTGCTTCTTCTGATTCACCCTCCAGACTTCACCTTCTCCTTCTCCTTCTTCTGCTTCTTCTGATTCACCCTCCAGACTTCACCTTCTCCTTCTTCTGCTTCTTCTGATTCACCCTCCAGAATTCAACTTCTCCTTCTCCTTCTTCTGCTTCTTCTGATTCACCCTCCAGACTTCACCTTCTCCTTCTCCTTCTTCTACTTCTTCTGATTCACCCTCCAGACTTCACCTTCTCCTTCTCCTGCTTCTGCTTCTTCTGATTCACCCTCCAGACTTCACATTCTCCTTCTCCTTCGTCTACTTCTTCTGATTCACCCGTCAGACTACACCTTCTCCTTCTCCTTCTTCTACTTCTTCTGATTCACCCTCCAGACTTCTCCTTCTCCTTCTCCTTCTTCTGCTTCTTCTGATTCACCCTCCAGACTTCACCTTCTCCTTCTCCTTCTTCTACTTCTTCTGATTCACCCTCCAAACTTCACCTTCTCCTTCTCCTTCTTCTACTTCTTCTGATTCACACTCCAGACTTAGCCTTCTCCTTCTCCTTCTTCTACTTCTTCTGCTTCTCCCTCCAGACTTCACCTTCTCCTTCTCCTTCTTCTGCTTCTTCTGAATCACCCTCCAGACTTCACCTTCTGCTTCTCCTTCTACTACTTCTTCTGATTCACGCTCCAGACTTCACCTTCTCCTTCTCCTGCTTCTACTTCTTCTGATTCACCCTCCAGACTTCACCTTCTACTTCTCCTTCTTCTACTTCTTCTGATTCACCCTCCTGACTTCACCTTCTCCTTCTCCTTCTTCTACTTCTTCTAATTCACCCTCCAGACTTCACCTTCTCCTTCTCCTTCTTCTGCTTCTTCTGCTTCACCCTCCAGACTTCACCTTCTCCTTCTCCTTCTTCTGCTTCTTCTGCTTCGCCCTCCAGACTTCACCTTCTCCTTCTCCTTCTTCTGCTTCTTCTGCTTCACCCTCCAGACTTCACCTTCTCCTTCTCCTTCTTCTGCTTCTTCTGCTTCACCCTCCAGACTTCACCTTCTCCTTCTCCTTCTTCTGCTTCTTCTGCTGCGCCCTCCAGACTTCACCTTCTCCTTCTCCTTCTTCTGCTTCTTCTGCTTCACCCTCCTGACTTCACCTTCTCCTTCTCCTTCTTCTACTTCTTCTGCTTCACCCCCCTGACTTCACCTTCTCCTTCTCCTTCTTCTGCTTCTTCTGATTCACCCTCCTAACTTCACCTTCTCCTTCTCCTTCTTCTGCTTCTTCTGATTCACCCTCCTGACTTCACCTTCTCCTTCTCCTTCTTCTGCTTCTTCTGATTCACCCTCCAGACTTCACCTTCTCCTTCTCCTTCTTCTGCTTCTTCTGATTCACCCTCCAGACTTCACCTTCTCCTTCTCCTTCTTCTGCTTCTTCTGATTCACCCTCCAGACCTCACCTTCTCCTTCTCCTTCTTCTACTTCTTCTGATTCACCCTCCAGACTTCATCTTCTCCTTCTCCTTCTTCTGCTTCTTCTGATTCACCCTCCAGACTTCACCTTCTCCTTCTCCTTCTTCTGCTTCTTCTGATTCACCCTCCAGACTTCACCTTCTCCTTCTCCTTCTTCTACTTCTTCTGATTCACCCTCCAGTCTTCACCTTCTCCTTCTCCTTCTTCTGCTTCTTCTGCTTCACCCTCCAGACTTCACCTTCTCCTTCTCTTTCTTCTGCTTCTTCTGATTCACCCTCCAGACTTCACCTTCTCCTTCTCCTTCTTCTGATTCTTCTGATTCACCCTCCAGACTTCACTTTTTCCTTCTCCTTCTTCTGCTTCTTCTGATTCACCCTCCTGACTTCACCTTCTCCTTCTCCTTCTTCTACGTCTTCTGATTCACCCTCCTGACTTCACCTTCTCCTTCTCCTTCTTCTACTTCTTCTGCTTCACCCTCCAGACTTCACCTTCTCCTTCTCCTTCTTCTACTTCTTCTGATTCACCCTCCTGACTTCACCTTCCCCTTCTCCTTCGTCTACTTCTTCTGATTCATCCTCCAGACTACACCTTCTCCTTCTCCTTCCTCTACTTCTTCTGATTCACCCTCCAGACTTCACCTTCTCCTTCTCCTGCTTCTTCTGATTCACCCTCCAGACTTCACCTTCTCCTTCTCCTTCTTCCACTTCTTCTGATTCACCCTCCAAACTTCACCTTCAACTGCTCCTTCTTCTACTTCTTCTGATTCACACTCCAGACTTCACCTTCTCCTTCTCCTTCTTCTACTTCTTCTGCTTCTCCCTCCAGACTTCACCTTCTCCTTCTCCTTCTTCTGCTTCTTCTGATTCACCCTCCAGACTTCACCTTCTCCTTCTCCTTCTTCTACTTCATCTGATTCACCCTCCAGACTTCACCTTCTCCTTCTCCTTCTTCTACTTCTTCTGATTCACCCTCCAGACTTCACCTTCTCCTTCTCCTTCTTCTACTTCTTCTGATTCACCCTCCTGACTTCACCTTCTCCTTATCCTTCTTCTGCTTCTTCTGCTTCACCCTCCAGACTTCACCTTCTCCTTCTCCTTCTTCTGCTTCTTCTGCTTCACCCTCCAGACTTCACCTTCTACTTCTCCTTCTTCTGCTTCACCCTCCTGACTTCACCTTCTCCTTCTCCTTCTTCTACTTCTTCTGATTCACCCTCCAGACTTCACCTTCTCCTTCTCCTTCTTCTGCATCTTCTGCTTCACCCTCCAGACTTCACCTTCTCCTTCTCCTTCTTCTACCTCTTCTGATTCACCCTCCAGACTTCACCTTCTCCTTCTCCTTCTTCTGCTTCTTCTGCTTCACCCTCCAGACTTCACCTTCTCCTTCTCCTTCTTCTGCTTCTTCTGCTGCGCCCTCCAGACTTCACCTTCTCCCTCTCCTTCTGCTGCTTCTTCTGCTTCACCCTCCTGACTTCACCTTCTCCTTCTCCTTCTTCTACTTCTTCTGCTTCACCCCCCTGACTTCACCTTCTCCTTCTCCTTCTTCTGCTTCTTCTGATTCACCCTCCTGACTTCACCTTCTCCTTCTCCTTCTTCTGCTTCTTCTGATTCACCCTCCAGACATCACCTTCTCCTTCTCCTTCTTCTGCTTCTTCTGATTCACCCTCCAGACTTCACCTTCTCCTTCTCCTTCTTCTGCTTCTTCTGATTCACCCTCCAGACCTCACCTTCTCCTTCTCCTTCTTCTACTTCTTCTGATTCACCCTCCAGACTTCATCTTCTCCTTCTCCTTCTTCTGCTTCTTCTGATTCACCCTCCAGACTTCACCTTCTCCTTCTCCTTCTTCTGATTCTTCTGATTCACCCTCCAGACTTCACCTTCTCCTTCTCCTTCTTCTACTTCTTCTGATTCACCCTCCAGTCTTCACCTTCTCCTTCTCCTTCTTCTACTTCTTCTGATTCACCCTCCAGCCTTCACCTTCTCCCTCTCCTTCTTCTGCTTCTTCTGCTTCACCCTCCAGACTTCACCTTCTCCTTCTCTTTCTTCTGCTTCTTCTGATTCACCCTCCAGACTTCACCTTCTCCTTCTCCTTCTTCTGATTCTTCTGATTCACCCTCCAGACTTCACCTTCTCCTTCTCCTTCTTCTACTTCTTCTGCTTCTCCCTCCACACTTCACCTTCTCCTTCTCCTTCTTCTGCTTCTTCTGATTCACCCTCCAGACTTCACCTTCTCCTTCTCCTTCTTCTACTTCTTCTGATTCACCCTCCAGACTTCACCTTCTCCTTCTCCATCTTCTACTTCTTCTGATTCACCCTCCAGACTTCACCTTCTCCTTCTCCTTCTTCTACTTCTTCTGATTCACCCTCCTGACTTCACCTTCTCCTTCTCCTTCTTCTGCTTCTTCTGCTTCACCCTCCAGACTTCACCTTCTCCTTCTCCTTCTTCTGCTTCTTCTGCTTCACCCTCCTGACTTCACCTTCTCCTTCTCCTTCTTCTGCTTCTTCTGCTTCACCCTCCTGACTTCACCTTCTCCTTCTCCTTCTTCTACTTCTCCTGATTCACCCTCCAGACTTCACCTTCTCCTTCTCCTTCTTCTGCTTCTTCTGCTTCACCCTCCAGACTTCACCTCTTCCTTCTCCTTATTCTGCTTCTTCTGCTTCGCCCTCCAGACTTCACCTTCTCCTTCTCCATCTTCTGCTTCTTCTGCTTCACCCTCCAGACTTCACCTTCTCCTTCTCCTTCTTCTGCTTCTTCTGCTTCACCCTCCTGACTTCACCTTCTCCTTCTCCTTCTTCTACTTCTTCGGATTCACCCTCCAGACTTCACCTTCTCCTTCTCCTTCTTCTGATCTTCTGCTTCACCCTCCAGACTTCACCTTCTCCTTCTCCTTCTTCTGCTTCTTCTGCTGCGCCCTCCAGACTTCACCTTCTCCTTCTCCTTCTTCTGCTTCTTCTGCTTCACCCTCCTGACTTCACCTTCTCCTTCTCCTTCTTCTGCTTCTTCTGCTTCACCCCCCTGACTCCACCTTCTCCTTCTCCTTCTTCTGCTTCTTCTGATTCACCCTCCTGACTTCACCTTCTCCTTCTCCTTCTTCTGCTTCTTCTGATTCACCCTCCAGACTTCACCTTCTCCTTCTCCTTCTTCTGCTTCTTCTGATTCACCCTCCAGACTTCACCTTCTCCTTCTCCTTCTTCTGCTTCTTCTGATTCACCCTCCAGACCTCAACTTCTCCTTCTCCTTCTTCTACTTCTTCTGATTCACCCTCCAGACTTCATCTCCTCCTTCTCCTTCTTCTGCTTCTTCTGATTCACCCTCCAGACTTCACCTTCTCCTTCTCCTTCTTCTGCTTCTTCTTATTCACCCTCCAGACTTCACCTTCTCCTTCTCCTTCTTCTACTTCTTCTGATTCACCCTCCAGACTTCACCTTCTCCTTCTCCTTCATCCACTTCTTCTGATTCACCCTCCAGTCTTCACCTTCTCCTTCTCTTTCTTCTGCTTCTTCTGATTCACCCTCCAGACTTCACCTTCTCCTTCTCCTTCTTCTGCTTCTTCTGATTCACCCTCCAGACTTCGCCTTCTCCTTCTCCTTCTTCTACTTCTTCTGGTTCACCCTCCAGACTTCACCTTCTCCTTCTCCTTCTTCTACTTCTTCTGATTCACCCTCCAGTCTTCACCTTCTCCTTCTCCTTCTTCTGCATCTTCTGATTCACCCTCCAGACTTCACCTTCTCCTTCTCCTTCTTCTGCTTCTTCTGATTCACCCTCCTGACTTCACCTTCTCCTTCTCCTTCTTCTGCTTCTTCTGATTCACCCTCCAGACTTCACCTTCTCCTTCTCCTTCTTCTACTTCTTCCGATTCACCCTCCAGACTTCAGCTTCTCCTTCTACTTCTTCTGCTTCTTCTGATTCACCCTCCAGACTTCACCTTCTCCTTCTCCTTCTTCTGCTTCTTCTGATTCACCCTCCAGACTTCACCTTCTCCTTCTCCTTCTTCTGCTTCTTCTGATACACCCTCCAGAATTCACCTTCTCCTTCTCCTTCTTCTGCTTCTTCTGATTCACCCTTCAGACTTCACCTTCTCCTTCTCCTTCTTCTACTTCTTCTGATTCACCCTCCAGACTTCACCTTCTCCTTCTCCTGCTTCTGCTTCTTCTGATTCACCCTCCAGACTTCACATTCTCCTTCTCCTTCGTCTACTTCTTCTGATTCACCCTCCAGACTACACCTTCTCCTTTTCCTTCTTCTACGTCTTCTGATTCACCCTCCAGACTTCTCCTTCTCCTTCTCCTTCTTCTGCTTCTTCTGATTCACCCTCCAGACTTCACCTTCTCCTTCTCCTTCTTCTACTTCTTCTGATTCACCCTCCAAACTTCACCTTCTCCTTCTCCTTCTTCTACTTCTTCTGATTCACACTCCAGACTTCACCTTCTCCTTCTCCTTCTTCTACTTCTTCTGCTTCTCCCTCCAGACTTCACCTTCTCCTTCTCCTTCTTCTGCTTCTTCTGAATCACCCTCCAGACTTCACCTTCTCCTTCTCCTTCTTCTACTTCTTCTGATTCACCCTCCAGACTTCACCTTCTCCTTCTCCTTCTTCTACTTCTTCTGATTCACCCTCCAGACTTCACCTTCTCGTTCTCCTTCTTCTACTTCTTCTGATTCTCCCTCCTGACTTCGCCTTCTCCTTCTCCTTCTTCTGCTTCTTCTGCTTCACCCTCCAGACTTCACCTTCTCGTTCTCCTTCTTCTGCTTCTTCTGCTTCACCCTCCAGACTTCACCTTCTCCTTCTCCTTCTTCTGCTTCTTCTGCTTCACCCCCCTGACTTCACCTTCTCCTTCTCCTTCTTCTACTTTTTCTAATTCACCCTCCAGACTTCACCTTCTCCTTCTCCTTCTTCTGCTTCTTCTGCTTCACGCTCCAGACTTCACCTTCTCCTTCTCCTTCTTCTGCTTCTTCTGCTTCGCCCTCCAGACTTCACCTTCACCTTCTCCTTCTTCTGCTTCTTCTGCTTCACCCTCCAGACTTCACCTTCTCCTTCTCCTTCTTCTGCTTCTTCTGCTTCACCCTCCTGACTTCACCTTCTCCTTTCCCTTCTTCTACTTCTTCTGATTCACCCTCCAGACTTCACCTTCTCCTTCTCCTTCTTCTGCTTCTTCTGCTTCACCCTCCAGACTTCACCTTCTCCTTCTCCTTCTTCTGCTTCTTCTGCTGCGCCCTCCAGACTTCACCTTCTCCTTCTCCTTCTTCTGCTTCTTCTGCTTCACCCTCCTGACTTCACCTTCTCCTTCTCCTTCTTCTACTTTTTCTAATTCACCCTCCAGACTTCACCTTCTCCTTCTCCTTCTTCTGCTTCTTCTGCTTCACCCTCCAGACTTCACCTTCTCCTTCTCCTTCTTCTGCTTCTTCTGCTTCGCCCTCCAGACTTCACCTTCTCCTTCTCCTTCTTCTGCTTCTTCTGCTTCACCCTCCAGACTTCACCTTCTCCTTCTCCTTCTTCTGCTTCTTCTGATTCACACTCCTAACTTCACCTTCTCCTTCTCCTTCTTCTGCTTCTTCTGATTCACCCTCCTGACTTCACCTTCTCCTTCTCCTTCTTCTGCTTCTTCTGATTCACACTCCTAACTTCACCTTCTCCTTCTCCTTCTTCTGCTTCTTCTGATTCACCCTCCTGACTTCACCTTCTCCTTCTCCTTCTTCTGCTTCTTCTGATTCACCCTCCAGACTTCACCTTCTCCTGCTCCTTCTTCTGCTTCTTCTGATTCACCCTCCAGACTTCACCTTCTCATTCTCCTTCTTCTGCTTGTTCTGATTCACCCTCCAGATCTCACCTTCTCCTTCTACTTCTTCTACGTCTTCTGATTCACCCTCCAGACTTCATCTTCTCCTTCTCCTTCTTCTGCTTCTTCTGATTCACCCTCCAGACTTCACCTTCTCCTTCTCCTTCTTCTGCTTCTTCTGATTCACCCTCCAGACTTAACCTTCACCTTCTCCTTCTTCTACTTCTTCTGATTCACCCTCCAGACTTCACCTTCTCCTTCTCCTTCTACTTCTTCTGATTCACCCTCCAGTCTTCACCTTCTCCTTCTCCTTCTTCTGCTTCTTCTGCTTCACCCTCCAGATTTCACCTTCTCCTTCTCTTTCTTCTGCTTCTTCTGATTCACCCTCCAGACTTCACCTTCTCCTTCTCCTTCTTCTGATTCTTCTGATTCACCCTCCAGACTTCACTTTTTCCTTCTCCTTCTTCTGCTTCTTCTGATTCACCCTCCTGACTTCACCTTCTCCTTCTCCTTCTTCTACTTCTTCTGATTCACCCTCCTGACTTCACCTTCTCCTTCTCCTTCTTCTACTTCTTCTGCTTCACCCTCCAGACTTCACCTTCTCCTTCTACTTCTTCTACTTCTTCTGATTCACCCTCCTGACTTCACCTTCTCCTTCTCCTTCTTCTGCTTCTTCTGATTCACTCTCCAGACTTCACCTTCTCCTTCTCCTTCTTCTGCTTCTTCTGATTCACCCTCCAGACTTCACCTTCTCCTTCTCCTTCTTCTGCGTCTTCTGATTCACCCTCCAGACTTCACCTTCTGCTTCTCCTTCTTCTACTTCTTCTGATTCACCCTCCAGACTTCACCTTCTCCTCCTCCTGCTTCTGCTTCTTCTGATTCACCCTCCAGACTTCACATTCTCCTTCTCCTTCGTCTACTTCTTCTGATTCACCCTCCAGACTAAACCTTCTCCTTCTCCTTCTTCTACTTCTTCTGATTCACTCTCCAGACTTCACCTTCTCCTTCTCCTTCTTCTGCTTCTTCTGATTCACTCTCCAGACTTCATCTTCTCTTCTCAATCTTCTGCTTCTTCTGATTCACCCTCCAGACTTCGCCTTCTCCTTCTCCTTCTTCTGCTTCTTCTGATTCACACTCCTAACTTCACCTTCTCCTTCTCCTTCTTCTGCTTCTTCTGATTCACCCTCCTGACTTCACCTTCTCCTTCTCCTTCTTCTGCTTCTTCTGATTCACCCTCCAGACTTCACCTTCTCCTTCTCCTTCTTCTGCTTCTTCTGATTCACCCTCCAGACTTCACCTTCTCATTCTCCTTCTTCTGCTTCTTCTGATTCACTCTCCAGACTTCATCTTCTCTTCTCAATCTTCTGCTTCTTCTGATTCACCCTCCAGACTTCACCTTCTCCTTCTCCTTCTTCTGCTTCTTCTGATTCACCCTCCAGACTTCGCCTTCTCCTTCTCCTTCTTCTGCTTCTTCTGATTCACTCTCCAGACTTCACCTTCTCCTTCTCCTTCTTCTGCTTCTTCTGATTCACTCTCCAGACTTCATCTTCTCTTCTCAATCTTCTGCTTCTTCTGATTCACCCTCCAGACTTCACCTTCTCCTTCTCCTTCTTCTGCTTCTTCTGATTCACCCTCCAGACTTCGCCTTCTCCTTCTCCTTCTTCTACTTCTTCTGATTCAACCTCCAGACTTCACCTTCTCCTTCTCCTTCTTCTACTTCTTCTGATTCACCCTCCAGTCTTCACCTTCTCCTTCTCCTTCTTCTGCTTCTTCTGATTCACCCTCCAGACTTCACCTTCTCCTTCTCCTTCTTCTGCTTCTTCTAATTCACCCTCCAGACTTCACCTTCTCCTTCTCCTTCTTCTACCTCTTCTGATTCACCCTCCAAACTTCACCTTCTCCTTCTCCTTCTTCTGCTTCTTCTGATTCACCCTCCAGACTTCACCTTCTCCTTCTCCTTCTTCTGCTCCTTCTGATTCACCCTCCAGAATTCACCTTCTCCTTCTCCTTCTTCTGCTTCTTCTGATTCACCCTCCAGACTTCACCTTCTCCTTCTCCTTCTTCTACTTCTTCTGATTCACCCTCCAGACTTCACCTTCTCCTTCTCCTGTTTCTGCTTCTTCTGATTCACCCTCCAGACTTCACATTCCCCTTCTCCTTCGTCTACTTCTTCTGATTCACCCTCCAGACTACACCTTCTCCTTCTCCTTCTTCTACTTCTTCTGATTCACCCTCCAGACTTCACCTTCTCCTTCTCCTGCTTCTTCTGATTCACCCTCCAGACTTCACCTTCTCCTTCTCCTTCTTCTACTTCTTCTGATTCACCCTCCAAACTTCACCTTCTCCTTCTCCTTCTTCTACTTCTTCTGATTCACACTGCAGACTTCACCTTCTCCTTCTCCTTCTTCTACTTCTTCTGCTTCTCCTTCCAGACTTCACCTTCTCCTTCTCCTTCTTCTGCTTCTTCTGATTCACCCTCCAGACTTCACCTTCTCCTTCTCCTTCTTCTACTTCATCTGATTCACTCTCCAGACTTCACCTTCTCCTTCTCCTTCTTCTACTTCTTCTGATTCACCCTCCAGACTTCACCTTCTCCTTCTCCTTCTTCTACTTCTTCTGATTCACCGTCCTGACTTCACCTTCTCCTTCTCCTTCTTCTGCTTCTTCTGCTTCACCCTCCAGACTTCACCTTCTCCTTCTCCTTCTTCTGCTTCTTCTGCTTCACCCTCCAGACTTCACCTTCTCCTTCTCCTTCTTCTGCTTCACCCTCCTGACTTCACCTTCTCCTTCTCCTTCTTCTACTTCTTCTGATTCACCCTCCAGACTTCACCTTCTCCTTCTCCTTCTTCTGCTTCTTCTGCTTCACCCTCCAGACTTCACCTTCTCCTTCTCCTTCTTCTACATCTTCTGATTCACCCTCCAGACTTCACCTTCTCCTTCTCCTTCTTCAGATTCTTCTGCTTCACCCTCCAGACTTCACCTTCTCCTTCTCCTTCTTCTGCTTCTTCTGCTGCGCCCTCCAGACTTCACCTTCTCCTTCTCCTTCTTCTGCTTCTTCTGATTCACCCTCCTAACTTCACCTTCTCCTTCTCCTTCTTCTGCTTCTTCTGATTCACCCTCCTGACTTCACCTTCTCCTTCTCCTTCTTCTGCTTCTTCTGATTCACCCTCCAGACTTCACCTTCTCCTTCTCCTTCTTCTGCTTCTTCTGATTCACCCTCCAGACTTCACCTTCTCCTTCTCCTTCTTCTGCTTCTTCTGATTCACCCTCCAGACCTCACCTTCTCCTTCTCCTTCTTCTACTTCTCCTGATTCACCCTCCAGACTTCATCTTCTCCTTCTCCTTCTTCTGCTTCTTCTGATTCACCCTCCAGACTTCACCTTCTCCTTCTCCTTCTTCTGATTCTTCTGATTCACCCTCCAGACTTCACCTTCTCCTTCTCCTTCTTCTACTTCTTCTGATTCACCCTCCAGACTTCACCTTCTCCTTCTCCTTCTTCTACTTCTTCTGATTCACCCTCCAGCCTTCACCTTCTCCTTCTCCTTCTTCTGCTTCTTCTGCTTCACCCTCCAGACTTCACCTTCTCCTTCTCTTTCTTCTGCTTCTTCTGATTCACCCTCCAGACTTCACCTTCTCCTTCTCCTTCTTCTGATTCTTCTGATTGACTCTCCAGACTTTACCATCTCCTTCTCCTTCTTCTTCTTCTTCTGATTCACCCTCCAGACATCACCTTCTCCTTCTCCTTCTTCTACTTCTTCTGATTAACCCTCCTGACTTCACCTTCTCCTTCTCCTTCTTCAATTCTTCTGCTTCACCCTCCAGACTTCACCTTCTCCTTCTCCTTCTTCTACTTCTTCTGATTCACCCTCCTGACTTCACCTTCTCCTTCTCCTTCTTCTACTTCTTCTGATTCACCCTCCAGACTTCACCTTCTCCTTCTCCTTCTTCTGCTTCTTCTGATTCACCCTCCTGACTTCACCTTCTCCTTCTCCTCCTTCTGCTTCTTCTAATTCACCCTCCAGACTTCACCTTCTCCTTCTCCTTCTTCTACTTCTTCTGATTCACCCTCCAGACTTCACCTTCTCCTTCTACTTCTTCTGCTTCTTCTGATTCACCCTCCAGACTTCACCTTCTCCTTCTCCTTCTTCTGCTTCTTCTGATTCACCCTCCAGACTTCACCTTCTCCTTCTCCTTCTTCTGCTTCTTCTGATTCACCCTCCAGAATTCACCTTCTCCTTCTCCTTCTTCTGCTTCTTCTGATTCACCCTCCTGACTTCACCTTCTCCTTCTCCTTCTTCTGCTTCTTCTGCTTCACCCTCCAGACTTCACCTTCTCCTTCTCATTCTTCTGCTTCTTCTGCTTCACCCTCCAGACTTCACCTTCTCCTTCTCCTTCTTCTGCTTCACCCTCCTGACTTCACCTTCTCCTTCTCCTTCTTCTACTTCTTCTGATTCACCCTCCAGACTTCACCTTCTCCTTCTCCTTCTTCTGCTTCTTCTGCTTCACCCTCCAGACTTCACCTTCTCCTTCTCCTTCTTCTGCTTCTTCTGCTTCGCCCTCCAGACTTCACCTTCTCCTTCTCCTTCTTCTGCTTCTTCTGCTTCGCCCTCCAGACTTCACCTTCTCCTTCTCCTTCTTCTGCTTCTTCTGATTCACCCTCCAGACTTCACCTTCTCCTTCTCCTTCTTCTACTTCATCTGATTCACCCTCCAGACTTCACCTTCTCCTTCTCCTTCTTCTGCTTCTTCTGCTTCACCCTCCAGACTTCACCTTCTCCTTCTCCTTCTTCTGCTTCTTCTGCTGCGCCCTCCAGACTTCACCTTCTCCTTCTCCTTCTTCTGCTTCTTCTGCTTCACCCTCCTGACTTCACCTTCTCCTTCTCCTTCTTCTACCTCTTCTGCTTCACCCCCTGACTTCACCTTCTCCTTCTCCTTCTTCTGCTTCTTCTGATTCACCCTCCTAACTTCACCTTCTCCTTCTCCTTCTTCTGCTTCTTCTGATTCACCCTCCTGACTTCACCTTCTCCTTCTCCTTCTTCTGCTTCTTCTGATTCACCCTCCAGACTTCACCTTCTCCTTCTCCTTCTTCTGCTTCTTCTGATTCACCCTCCAGACTTCACCTTCTCCTTCTCCTTCTTCTGCTTCTTCTGATTCACCCTCCAGACATCACCTTCTCCTTCTCCTTCTTCTACTTCTTCTGCTTCACCCTCCAGACTTCATCTTCTCCTTCTCCTTCTTCTGCTTCTTCTGATTCACCCTCCAGACTTCACCTTCTCCTTCTCCTGCTTCTGATTCTTCTGATTCACCCTCCAGACTTCACCTTCTCCTTCTCCTTCTTCTACTTCTTCTGATTCACCCTCCAGACTTCACCTTCTCCTTCTCCATCTTCTACTTCTTCTGATTCACCCTCCAGCCGTCACCTTCTCCTTCTCCTTCTTCTGCTTCTTCTGCTTCACCCTCCAGACTTCACCTTCTCCTTCTCTTTCTTCTGCTTCTTCTGATTCACCCTCCAGACTTCACCTTCTCCTTCTCCTTCTTCTGATTCTTCTGATTGACCCTCCAGATTTTACCTTCTCCTTCTCCTTCTCCTTCTTCTATTTCTTCTGCTTCACCCTCCAGACTTCACCTTCTCCTTCTCCTTCTTCTACTTCTTCTGATTCACCCTCCTGACTTCACCTTCTCCTTCTCCTTCTTCTACTTCTTCTGATTCACCCTCCAGACTTCACCTTCTCCTTCTCCTTCTTCTGCTTCTTCTGATTCACCCTCCTGACTTCACCTTCTCCTTCTCCTCCTTCTGCTTCTTCTAATTCACCCTCCAGACTTCACCTTCTCCTTCTCCTTCTTCTACTTCTTCTGATTCACCCTCCAGACTTCACCTTCTCCTTCTACTTCTTCTGCTTCTTCTGATTCACCCTCCAGACTTCACCTTCTCCTTCTCCTTCTTCTGCTTCTTCTGATTCACCCTCCAGACATCACCTTCTCCTTCTCCTTCTTCTGCTTCTTCTGATTCACCCTCCAGAATTCACCTTCTCCTTCTCCTTCTTCTGCTTCTTCTGATTCACCCTCCAGACTTCACCTTCTCCTTCTCCTTCTTCTACTTCATCTGATTCACCCTCCAGACTTCACCTTCTCCTTCTCCTGCTTCTGCTTCTTCTGATTCACCCTCCAGCCTTCACATTCTCCTTCTCCTTCGTCTACTTCTTCTGATTCACCCTCCAGACTACACCTTCTCCTTCTCCTTCTTCTACTTCTTCTGATTCACCCTCCAGACTTCACCTTCTCCTTCTCCTTCTTCTGCTTCTTCTGATTCACCCTCCAGACTTCACCTTCTCCTTCTCCTTCTTCTACTTCTTCTGATGCATCCTCCAAACTTCACCTTCTCCTTCTCCTTCTTCTACTTCTTCTGATTCACACTCCAGACTTCACCTTCTCCTTCTCCTTCTTCTACTTCTTCTGCTTCTCCCTCCAGACTTTACCATCTCCTTCTCCTTCTTCTGCTTCTTCTGATTCACCCTCCAGACTTCACCCTCTCCTTCTCCTTCTTCTACTTCATCTGATTCACCCTCCAGACTTCACCTTCTCCTTCTCCTTCTTCTACTTCTTCTGATTCACCCTCCTGACTTCACCTTCTCCTTCTCCTTCTTCTGCTTCTTCTGCTTCACCCTCCAGACTTCAACTTCTCCTTCTCCTTCTTCTGCTTCTTCTGCTTCACCCTCCATACTTCACCTTCTCCTTCTCCTTCTTCTGCTTCACCCTGCTGACTTCACCTTCTCCTTCTCCTTCTTCTACTTCTTCTGATTCACCCTCCAGACTTCACCTTCTCCTTCTCCTTCTTCTGCTTCTTCTGCTTCACCCTCCAGACTTCACCTTCTCCTTCTCCTTCTTCTGCTTCTTCTGCTTCGCCCTCCAGACTTCACCTTCTCCTTCTCCTTCTTCTGCTTCTTCTGCTTCACCCTCCTGACTTCACCATCCCCTTCTCCTTCTTCTACTTCTTCTGATTCACCCTCCAGACTTCACCTTCTCCTTCTCCTTCTTCTGCTTCTTCTGCTTCACCCTCCAGACTTCACCTTCTCCTTCTCCATCTTCTGCTTCTTCTGCTGCGCCCTCCAGACTTCACCTTCTCCTTCTCCTTCTTCTGCTTCTTCTGCTTCACCCTCCTGACTTCACCTTCTCCTTCTCCTCCTTCTACTTCTGCTGCTTCACCCCCCTGACTTCACCTTCTCCTTCTCCTTCTTCTGCTTCTTCTGATTCACCCTCCGAACTTCACCTTCTCCTTCTCCTTCTTCTGCTTCTTCTGATACACTCTCCTGACTTCACCTTCTCCTTCTCCTTCTTCTGCTTCTTCTGATTCACCCTCCAGACTTCACCTTCACCTTCTCCTTCTTCTGCTTCTTCTGATTCACCCTCCAGACTTCACCTTCTCCTTCTCCTTCTTCTGCTTCTTCTGATTCACCCTCCAGACCTCACCTTCTCCTTCTCCTTCTTCTACTTCTTCTGATTCACCCTCCAGACTTCATCTTCTCCTTCTCCTTCTTCTGCTTCTTCTGATTCTCCCTCCAGACTTCACCTTCTCCTTCTCCTTCTTCTGATTCTTCTGATTCACCCTCCAGACTTCACCTTCTCCTTCTCCTTCTTCTACTTCTTCTGATTCACCCTGCAGACTTCACCTTCTCCTTCTCCTTCTTCTACTTCTTCTGATTCACCCTCCAGTCTTCACCTTCTCCTTCTCCTACTTCTGCTTCTTCTGCTTCACCCTCCAGACTTCACCTTCTCCTTCTCTTTCTTCTGCTTCTTCTGATTCGCCCTCCAGACTTCACCTTCTCCTTCTCCTTCTTCTGATTCTTCTGATTGACCCTCCAGACTTTACCTTCTCCTTCTCCTTCTTCTGCTTCTTCTGATTCACCCTCCTGACTTCACCTTCCCCTTCTCCTTCTTCTACTTCTTTTGATTCACCCTCCAGACTTCACCTTCTCCTTCTACTTCTTCTGCTTCTTCTGATTCACCCTCCAGACTTCACCTTCTCCTTCTCCTTCTTCTGCTTCTTCTGCTTCACCCTCCAGACTTCACCTTCTCCTTCTCCATCTTCTGCTTCTTCTGCTGCGCCCTCCAGACTTCACCTTCTCCTTCTCCTTCTTCTGCTTCTTCTGCTTCACCCTCCTGACTTCACCTTCTCCTTCTCCTCCTTCTACTTCTTCTGCTTCACCCCCCTGACTTCACCTTCTCCTTCTCCTTCTTCTGCTTCTTCTGATTCACCCTCCGAACTTCACCTTCTCCTTCTCCTTCTTCTGCTTCTTCTGATACACTCTCCTGACTTCACCTTCTCCTTCTCCTTCTTCTGCTTCTTCTGATTCACCCTCCAGACTTCACCTTCACCTTCTCCTTCTTCTGCTTCTTCTGATTCACCCTCCAGACTTCACCTTCTCCTTCTCCTTCTTCTGCTTCTTCTGATTCACCCTCCAGACCTCACCTTCTCCTTCTCCTTCTTCTACTTCTTCTGATTCACCCTCCAGACTTCATCTTCTCCTTCTCCTTCTTCTGCTTCTTCTGATTCTCCCTCCAGACTTCACCTTCTCCTTCTCCTTCTTCTGATTCTTCTGATTCACCCTCCAGACTTCACCTTCTCCTTCTCCTTCTTCTACTTCTTCTGATTCACCCTGCAGACTTCACCTTCTCCTTCTCCTTCTTCTACTTCTTCTGATTCACCCTCCAGTCTTCACCTTCTCCTTCTCCTACTTCTGCTTCTTCTGCTTCACCCTCCAGACTTCACCTTCTCCTTCTCTTTCTTCTGCTTCTTCTGATTCGCCCTCCAGACTTCACCTTCTCCTTCTCCTTCTTCTGATTCTTCTGATTGACCCTCCAGACTTTACCTTCTCCTTCTCCTTCTTCTGCTTCTTCTGATTCACCCTCCTGACTTCACCTTCCCCTTCTCCTTCTTCTACTTCTTCTGATTCACCCTCCAGACTTCACCTTCTCCTTCTACTTCTTCTGCTTCTTCTGATTCACCCTCCAGACTTCACCTTCTCCTTCTCCTTCTTCTGCTTCTTCTGATTCACCCTCCAGACATCACCTTCTCCTTCTCCTTCTTCTGCTTCTTCTGATTCACCCTCCAGAATTCACCTTCTCCTTCTCCTTCTTCTGCTTCTTCTGATTCACCCTCCAGACTTCACCTTCTCCTTCTCCTTCTTCTACTTCATCTGATTCACCCTCCAGACTTCACCTTCTCCTTCTCCTGCTTCTGCTTCTTCTGATTCACCCTCCAGCCTTCACATTCTCCTTCTCCTTCGTCTACTTCTTCTGATTCACCCTCCAGACTACACCTTCTCCTTCTCCTTCTTCTACTTCTTCTGATTCACCCTCCAGACTTCACCTTCTCCTTCTCCTTCTTCTGCTTCTTCTGATTCACCCTCCAGACTTCACCTTCTCCTTCTCCTTCTTCTACTTCTTCTGATGCATCCTCCAAACTTCACCTTCTCCTTCTCCTTCTTCTACTTCTTCTGATTCACACTCCAGACTTCACCTTCTCCTTCTCCTTCTTCTACTTCTTCTGCTTCTCCCTCCAGACTTTACCATCTCCTTCTCCTTCTTCTGCTTCTTCTGATTCACCCTCCAGACTTCACCCTCTCCTTCTCCTTCTTCTACTTCATCTGATTCACCCTCCAGACTTCACCTTCTCCTTCTCCTTCTTCTACTTCTTCTGATTCACCCTCCTGACTTCACCTTCTCCTTCTCCTTCTTCTGCTTCTTCTGCTTCACCCTCCAGACTTCAACTTCTCCTTCTCCTTCTTCTGCTTCTTCTGCTTCACCCTCCATACTTCACCTTCTCCTTCTCCTTCTTCTGCTTCACCCTGCTGACTTCACCTTCTCCTTCTCCTTCTTCTACTTCTTCTGATTCACCCTCCAGACTTCACCTTCTCCTTCTCCTTCTTCTGCTTCTTCTGCTTCACCCTCCAGACTTCACCTTCTCCTTCTCCTTCTTCTGCTTCTTCTGCTTCGCCCTCCAGACTTCACCTTCTCCTTCTCCTTCTTCTGCTTCTTCTGCTTCACCCTCCTGACTTCACCATCCCCTTCTCCTTCTTCTACTTCTTCTGATTCACCCTCCAGACTTCACCTTCTCCTTCTCCTTCTTCTGCTTCTTCTGCTTCACCCTCCAGACTTCACCTTCTCCTTCTCCATCTTCTGCTTCTTCTGCTGCGCCCTCCAGACTTCACCTTCTCCTTCTCCTTCTTCTGCTTCTTCTGCTTCACCCTCCTGACTTCACCTTCTCCTTCTCCTCCTTCTACTTCTTCTGCTTCACCCCCCTGACTTCACCTTCTCCTTCTCCTTCTTCTGCTTCTTCTGATTCACCCTCCGAACTTCACCTTCTCCTTCTCCTTCTTCTGCTTCTTCTGATACACTCTCCTGACTTCACCTTCTCCTTCTCCTTCTTCTGCTTCTTCTGATTCACCCTCCAGACTTCACCTTCACCTTCTCCTTCTTCTGCTTCTTCTGATTCACCCTCCAGACTTCACCTTCTCCTTCTCCTTCTTCTGCTTCTTCTGATTCACCCTCCAGACCTCACCTTCTCCTTCTCCTTCTTCTACTTCTTCTGATTCACCCTCCAGACTTCATCTTCTCCTTCTCCTTCTTCTGCTTCTTCTGATTCTCCCTCCAGACTTCACCTTCTCCTTCTCCTTCTTCTGATTCTTCTGATTCACCCTCCAGACTTCACCTTCTCCTTCTCCTTCTTCTACTTCTTCTGATTCACCCTGCAGACTTCACCTTCTCCTTCTCCTTCTTCTACTTCTTCTGATTCACCCTCCAGTCTTCACCTTCTCCTTCTCCTACTTCTGCTTCTTCTGCTTCACCCTCCAGACTTCACCTTCTCCTTCTCTTTCTTCTGCTTCTTCTGATTCGCCCTCCAGACTTCACCTTCTCCTTCTCCTTCTTCTGATTCTTCTGATTGACCCTCCAGACTTTACCTTCTCCTTCTCCTTCTTCTGCTTCTTCTGATTCACCCTCCTGACTTCACCTTCCCCTTCTCCTTCTTCTACTTCTTTTGATTCACCCTCCAGACTTCACCTTCTCCTTCTCCTTCTTCTACTTCTTCTGCTTCACCCTCCAGACTTCACCTTCTCCTTCTCCTTCTTCTACTTCTTCTGATTCACCCTCCTGACTTCACCTTCTCCTTCTCCTTGTTCTACATCTTCTGATTCACCCTCCAGACTTCACCTTCTCCTTCTACTTCTTCTGCTTCTTCTGATTCACCCTCCAGACTTCACCTTCTCCTTCTCCTTCTTCTGCTTCTTCTGATTCACCCTCCAGACTTCACCTTCTCCTTCTCCTTCTTCTGCTTCTTCTGATTCACCCTCCAGACTTCACCTTCTCCTTCTCCTTCTTGTACTTCTTCTGATTCACCCTCCAGACTTCACCTTCTCCTTCTCCTGCTTCTGCTTCTTCTGATTCACCCTCCAGACTTAACATTCTCCTTCTCCTTCGTCTACTTCTTCTGATTCACCCTCCAGACTAAACCTTCTCCTTCTCCTTCTTCTACTTCTTCTGATTCACCCTCCAGACTTCACCTTCTCCTTCTGCTTCTTCTGATTCACCCTCCAGACTTCACCTTCTCTTCTCCTTCTTCTACTTCTTCTGATTCACCCTCCAAACTTCACCTTCTCCTTCTCCTTCTTCTACTTCTTCTGATTCACCCTCCAGACTTCACCTTCTCCTTCTCCTTCTTCTACTTCTTCTGCTTCTCCCTCCAGACTTCACCTTCTCCTTCTCCTTCTTCTGCTTCTTCTGATTCACCCTCCAGACTTCACCTTCTCCTTCTCCTTCTTCTACTTCTTCTGATTCACCCTCCAGACTTCATCTTCTCCTTCTCCTTCTTCTACTTCTTCTGATTCACCCTCCAGACTTCACCTTCTCCTTCTCCTTCTTCTACTTCTTCTGATTCACCCTCCTGACTTCACCTTCTCCTTCTCCTTCTTCTGCTTCTTCTGCTTCACCCTCCAGACTTCACCTTCTCCTTCTCCTTCTTCTGCTTCTTCTGCTTCACCCTCCAGACTTCACCTTCTCCTTCTCCTTCTTCTGCTTCTTCTGCTTCACCCTCCTGACTTCACCTTCTCCTTCTCCTTCTTCTACTTCTTCTGATTCACCCTCCAGACTTCACCTTCTCCTTCTCCTTCTTCTGCTTCTTCTGCTTCACACTCCAGAATTCACCTTCTCCTTCTCCTTCTTCTGCTTCTTCTGCTTCGCCCTCCAGACTTCACCTTCTCCTTCTCCTTCTTCTGCTTCTTCTGCTTCACCCTCCAGACTTCACCTTCTCCTTCTCCTTCTTCTGCTTCTTCTGCTTCAGCCTCCTGACTTCACCTTCTTCTTCTCCTTCTTCTACTTCTTCTGATTCACCCTCCAGACTTCACCTTCTCCTTCACCTTCTTCTGCTTCTTCTGCTTCACCCTCCAGACTTCACCTTCTCCTTCTCCTTCTTCTGCTTCTTCTGCTTCACCCCCCTGACTTCACCTTCTCCTTCTCCTTCTTCTGCTTCTTCTGATACACCCTCATAACTTCACCTTCTCCTTCTCCTTCTTCTGCTTCTTCTGATTCACCCTCCTGACTTCACCTTCTCCTTCTCCATTTTCTGCTTCTTCTGATTCACCCCCCAGACCTCACCTTGTCCTTCTCCTTCTTCTACTTCTTCTGATTCATCCTCCAGACTTCATCTTCTCCTTCTCCTTCTTCTGCTTCTTCTGATTCACCCTCCAGACTTCACCTTCTCCTTCTCCTTCTTCTGCTTCTTCTGATTCACCCTCCAGACTTCACCTTCTCCTTCTCCTTCTTCTACTTCTTCTGATTCACCCTCCAGACTTCAGTTTCTCCTTCTCCTTCTTCTACTTCTTCTGCTTCACCCTCCAGACTTCACCTTTTCCTTCTCTTTCTTCTGCTTCTTCTGATTCACCCTCCAGACTTCACCTTCTCCTTCTCCTTCTTCTGATTCTTCTGATTCACCCTCCAGACTTCACCTTCTCCTTCTCCTTCTTCTGCTTCTTCTGATTCACCCTCCTGACTTCACCTTCTCCTTCTCCTTCTTCTACTTCTTCTGATTCACCCTCCTGACTTCACCTTCTCCTTCTCCTTCTTCTACTTCTTCTGCTTCACCCTCCAGACTTCACCTTCTCCTTCTCCTTCTTCTACTTCTTCTGATTCACCTTCCAGACTTCACCTTCTCCTTCTCCTTCTTCTGCTTCTTCTGATTCACCCTCCAGACTTCACCTTCTCCTTCTCCTTATTCTGCTTCTTCTGATTCACCCTCCAGACTTCACCTTCTCCTTCTCCTTCTTCTGCTTCTTCTGATTCACCCTCCAGACTTCACCTTCTCCTTCTCCTTCTTCTACTTCTTCTGATTCACCCTCCAGACTTCACCTTCTCCTTCTCCTTCTTCTACTTCTTCTGATTCACCCTCCAGACTGCACCATCTCCTTCTCCTTCTTCTGCTTCTTCTGATTCACCCTCCAGACTTCACCTTCTCCTTCTCCTTTTTCTGCTTCTTCTGATTCACCCTCCAGACTTCACCTACTCCTTCTCCTTCTTCTGCTTCTTCTGATACACCCTTCAGACTTCACCTTCTCCTTCTCCTTCTTCTGCTTCTTCTGATTCACCCTCCAGACCTCACCTTCTCCTTCTCCTTCTTCTACTTCTTCTGATTCACCCTCCAGACTTCATCTTCTCCTTCTCCTTCTTCTGCTTCTTCTGATTCACCCTCCAGACTTCACCTTCTCCTTCTCCTTCTTCTGCTTCTTCTGATTCACCCTCCAGACTTCACCTTCTCCTTCTCCTTCTTCTGCTTCTTCTGATTCACCCTCCAGACTTCACCTTCTCCTTCTCCTTCTTCTACTTCTTCTGATTCGCCCTCCAGACTTCACCTTCTCCTTCTCCTTCTTCTGCTTCTTCTGATTCACCCTCCAGACTTCACCTTCTCCTTCTCCTTCTTCTGCTTCTTCAGATTCACCCTCCAGACTTCATCTTCTCCTTCTCCTTCTTCTGCTTCTTCTGATTCACCCTCCAGACTTCACCTTCTCCTTTTCCTTCTTCTGCTTCTTCTGATTCACCCTCCAGACTTCGTCTTCTCCTTCTCCTTCTTCTACTTCTTCTGATTCACCCTCCAGACTTCACCTTCTCCTTCTTCTTCTACTTCTTCTGATTCACTCTCCAGTCTTCACCTTCTCCTTCTCCTTCTTCTGCTTCTTCTGATTCACCCTCCAGACTTCACCTTCTCCTTCTCCTTCTTCTACTTCTTCTGGTTCACCCTCCAGTCTTCACCTTCTCCTTCTCTTTCTTCTGCTTCTTCTGATTCACCCTCCAGTCTTCACCTTCTCCTTCTCTTTCTTCTGCTTCTTCTGATTCACCCTCCAGACTTCACCTTCTCCTTCTCCTTCTTCTGCTTCTTCTGATTCACCCTCCTGACTTCACCTTCTCCTTCTCCTTCTTCTGCTTCTTCTGATTCACCCTCCAGACTTCACCTTCTCCTTCTCCTTCTTCTACTTCTTCTGATTCACCATCCAGACTTCACCTTCTCCTTCTACTTCTTCTGCTTCTTCTGATTCAGCCTCCAGACTTCACCTTCTCCTTCTCCTTCTTCTGCTTCTTCTGATTCACCCTCCAGACTTCACCTTCTCCTTCTCCTTATTCTGCTTCTTCTGATTCACTCTCCAGACTTCACCTTCTCCTTCTCCTTCTTCTGCTTCTTCTGATTCACCCTCCAGACTTCACCTTCTCCTTCTCCTTTTTCTACTTCTTCTGATTCACCCTCCAGACTTCACCTTCTCCTTCTCCTTCTTCTGCTTCTTCTGATTCACCCTCCAGACTTCACCTTCTCCTTCTCCTTCGTCTACTTCTTCGGATTCACCCTCCAGACTACACCTTCTCCTTCTCCTTCTGCTGCTTCTTCTGCTTCACGCTCCAGACTTCACCTTCTCCTTCTCCTTCTTCTACTTCGTCTGATTCACCCTCCAGACTTCACCTTCTCCTTCTCCTTCTTCTACTTCTTCTGATTCACCCTCCTGACTTCACCTTCTCCATCTCCTTCTTCTGCTTCTTCTGCTTCACCCTCCAGACTTCACCTTCTCCTTCTCCTTCTTCTGCTTCTTCTGCTTCACCCTCCAGATTTCACCTTCTCCTTCTCCTTCTTCTGCTTCTTCTGCTTCACCCTCCTGACTTCACCTTCTCCTTCTCCTTCTTCTACTTCTTCTGATTCACCCTCCAGACTTCACCTTCGCCTTCTCCTTCTTCTGCTTCTTCTGCTTCACCCTCCAGACTTCACCTTCTCCTGCTCCTTCTTCTGCTTCTTCTGCTTCGCCCTCCAGACTTCACCTTCTCCTTTTCCACTTCTGCTTCTTCTGCTTCACCCTCCAGACTTCACCTTCTCCTTCTCCTTCTTCTGCTTCTTCTGCTTCACCCTCCTGACTTCACCTTCTCCTTCTCCTTCTTCTACTTCTTCTGATTCACCCTCCTGACCTCACCTTCTCCTTCTCCTTCTTCTGCTTCTTCTGATACACCCTCCAGACTTCACCTTCTCCTTCTCCTTCTTCTGCTTCTTCTGATTCACCCTCCAGACTTCACCTTCTCCTTCTCCTTCTTCTGCTTCTTCTGCTTCACACTCCTGACTTCACCTTCTCCTTCTCCTTCTTCTACTTCTTCTGATTCACCCTCCAGACTTCACCTTCTCCTTCTCCTTCCTCTGCTTCTTCTGCTTCACCCTCCAGACTTCACCTTCTCCTTCTCCTTCGTCTACTTCTTCGGATTCACCCTCCAGACTACACCTTCTCCTTCTCCTTCTGCTGCTTCTTCTGCTTCACCCTCCAGACTTCACCTTCTCCTTCTCCTTCTTCTACTTCGTCTGATTCACCCTCCAGATCTTCACCTTCTCCTTCTCCTTCTTCTACTTCTTCTGATTCACCCTCCTGACTTCACCTTCTCCATCTCCTTCTTCTGCTTCTTCTGCTTCACCCTCCAGACTTCACCTTCTCCTTCTCCTTCTTCTGCTTCTTCTGCTTCACCCTCCAGATTTCACCTTCTCCTTCTCCTTCTTCTGCTTCTTCTGCTTCACCCTCCTGACTTCACCTTCTCCTTCTCCTTCTTCTACTTCTTCTGATTCACCCTCCAGACTTCACCTTCGCCTTCTCCTTCTTCTGCTTCTTCTGCTTCACCCTCCAGACTTCACCTTCTCCTGCTCCTTCTTCTGCTTCTTCTGCTTCGCCCTCCAGACTTCACCTTCTCCTTTTCCACTTCTGCTTCTTCTGCTTCACCCTCCAGACTTCACCTTCTCCTTCTCCTTCTTCTGCTTCTTCTGCTTCACCCTCCTGACTTCACCTTCTCCTTCTCCTTCTTCTACTTCTTCTGATTCACCCTCCTGACCTCACCTTCTCCTTCTCCTTCTTCTGCTTCTTCTGATACACCCTCCAGACTTCACCTTCTCCTTCTCCTTCTTCTGCTTCTTCTGATTCACCCTCCAGACTTCACCTTCTCCTTCTCCTTCTTCTGCTTCTTCTGCTTCACACTCCTGACTTCACCTTCTCCTTCTCCTTCTTCTACTTCTTCTGATTCACCCTCCAGACTTCACCTTCTCCTTCTCCTTCTTCTGCTTCTTCTGCTTCACCCTCCAGACTTCACCTTCTCCTTCTCCTTCTTCTGCTTCTTCTGCTGCGCCCTCCAGACTTCACCTTCTCCTTCTCCTTCTTCTGCTTCTTCTGCTTCACCCTCCAGACTTCACCTTCTCCTTCTCCTTCTTCTACTTCTTCTGCTTCACCCCCCTGACTTCACCTTCTCCTTCTCCTTCTTCTGCTTCTTCTGATTCACCCTCCTAACTTCACCTTCTCCTTCTCCTTCTTCTGCTTCTTCTGATTCACCCTCCTGACTTCACCTTCTCCTTCTCCTTATTCTGCTTCTTCTGATTCACCCTCCAGACTTCACCTTCTCCTTCTCCTTCTTCTGCTTCTTCTGATTCACCCTCCAGACTTCACCTTCTCCTTCTCCTTCTTCTACTTCTTCTGATTCACCCTCCAGAGTTCACCTTCTCCTTCTCCTTCTTCTACTTCTTCTGATTCACCCTCCAGACTGCACCATCTCCTTCTCCTTCTTCTGCTTCTTCTGATTCACCCTCCCGACTTCACCTTCTCCTTCTCCTTTTTCTGCTTCTTCTGATTCACCCTCCAGACTTCACCTTCTCCTTCTCCTTCTTCTGCTTCTTCTGATACACCCTTCAGACTTCACCTTCTCCTTCTCCTTCTTCTGCTTCTTCTGATTCACCCTCCAGACCTCACCTTCTCCTTCTCCTTCTTCTACTTCTTCTGATTCACCCTCCAGACTTCATCTTCTCCTTCTCCTTCTTCTGCTTCTTCTGATTCACCCACCAGACTTCACCTTCTCCTTCTCCTTCTTCTGCTTCTGCTGATTCACCCTCCAGACTTCACCTTCTCCTTCTCCTTCTTCTACTTCTTCTGATTCACCCTCCAGACGTCACCTTCTCCTTCTCCTTCTTCTACTTCTTCTGATTTACCCTCCAGACTTCACCTTCTCCTTCTCCTTCTTCTGCTTCTTCTGATTCACCCTCCAGACTTCACCTTCTCCTTCTCCTTCTGCTTCTTCTGCTTCACCCTCCTGACTTCACCTTCTCCTTCTCCTTCTTCTACTTCTTCTGATTCACCCTCCAGACTTCACCTTCTCCTTCTCCTTCTTCTGCTTCCTCTGCTTCACCCTCCAGACTTCACCTTCTACTTCTCCTTCTTCTGCTTCTTCTGATTCACCCTCCTGACTTCACCTTCTCCTTCTCCTTCTTCTGCTTCTCCTGATTCACCCTCCAGACATCACCTTCTCCTTCTCCTTCTTCTGCTTCTTCTGATTCACCCTCCAGACTTCACCTTCTCCTTCTCCTTCTTCTACTTCTTCTGATTCACCCTCCAGACTTCAGTTTCTCCTTCTCCTTCTTCTACTTCTTCTGATTCACCCTCCAGTCTTCACCTTCTCCTTCTTCTGCTTCTTCTGCTTCACCCTCCAGACTTCACCTTTTCCTTCTCTTTCTTCTGCTTCTTCTGATTCACCCTCCAGACTTCACCTTCTCCTTCTCCTTCTTCTGATTCTTCTGATTCACCCTCCAGACTTCACCTTCTCCTTCTCCTTCTTCTGCTTCTTCTGATTCACCCTCCTGACTTCATCTTCTCCTTCTCCTTCTTCTACTTCTTCTGCTTCACACTCCAGACTTCACCTTCTCCTTCTCCTTCTTCTACTTCTTCTGATTCACCCTCCAGACTTCACCTTCTCCTTCTCCTTCTTCTGCTTCTTCTGATTCACCCTCCAGACTTCACCTTCTCCTTCTCCTTATTCTGCTTCTTCTGATTCACCCTCCAGACTTCACCTTCTCCTTCTCCTTCTTCTGCTTCTTCTGCTGCGCCCTCCAGACTTCACCTTCTCCTTCTCCTTCTTCTGCTTCTTCTGCTTCACCCTCCAGACTTCACCTTCTCCTTCTCCTTCTTCTACTTCTTCTGCTTCACCCCCCTGACTTCACCTTCTCCTTCTCCTTCTTCTGCTTCTTCTGATTCACCCTCCTAACTTCACCTTCTCCTTCTCCTTCTTCTGCTTCTTCTGATTCACCCTCCTGACTTCACCTTCTCCTTCTCCTTATTCTGCTTCTTCTGATTCACCCTCCAGACTTCACCTTCTCCTTCTCCTTCTTCTGCTTCTTCTGATTCACCCTCCAGACTTCACCTTCTCCTTCTCCTTCTTCTACTTCTTCTGATTCACCCTCCAGAGTTCACCTTCTCCTTCTCCTTCTTCTACTTCTTCTGATTCACCCTCCAGACTGCACCATCTCCTTCTCCTTCTTCTGCTTCTTCTGATTCACCCTCCCGACTTCACCTTCTCCTTCTCCTTTTTCTGCTTCTTCTGATTCACCCTCCAGACTTCACCTTCTCCTTCTCCTTCTTCTGCTTCTTCTGATACACCCTTCAGACTTCACCTTCTCCTTCTCCTTCTTCTGCTTCTTCTGATTCACCCTCCAGACCTCACCTTCTCCTTCTCCTTCTTCTACTTCTTCTGATTCACCCTCCAGACTTCATCTTCTCCTTCTCCTTCTTCTGCTTCTTCTGATTCACCCACCAGACTTCACCTTCTCCTTCTCCTTCTTCTGCTTCTGCTGATTCACCCTCCAGACTTCACCTTCTCCTTCTCCTTCTTCTACTTCTTCTGATTCACCCTCCAGACTTCACCTTCTCCTTCTCCTTCTTCTACTTCTTCTGATTTACCCTCCAGACTTCACCTTCTCCTTCTCCTTCTTCTGCTTCTTCTGATTCACCCTCCAGACTTCACCTTCTCCTTCTCCTTCTGCTTCTTCTGCTTCACCCTCCTGACTTCACCTTCTCCTTCTCCTTCTTCTACTTCTTCTGATTCACCCTCCAGACTTCACCTTCTCCTTCTCCTTCTTCTGCTTCCTCTGCTTCACCCTCCAGACTTCACCTTCTACTTCTCCTTCTTCTGCTTCTTCTGATTCACCCTCCTGACTTCACCTTCTCCTTCTCCTTCTTCTGCTTCTCCTGATTCACCCTCCAGACATCACCTTCTCCTTCTCCTTCTTCTGCTTCTTCTGATTCACCCTCCAGACTTCACCTTCTCCTTCTCCTTCTTCTACTTCTTCTGATTCACCCTCCAGACTTCAGTTTCTCCTTCTCCTTCTTCTACTTCTTCTGATTCACCCTCCAGTCTTCACCTTCTCCTTCTTCTGCTTCTTCTGCTTCACCCTCCAGACTACACCTTTTCCTTCTCTTTCTTCTGCTTCTTCTGATTCACCCTCCAGACTTCACCTTCTCCTTCTCCTTCTTCTGATTCTTCTGATTCACCCTCCAGACTTCACCTTCTCCTTCTCCTTCTTCTGCTTCTTCTGATTCACCCTCCTGACTTCATCTTCTCCTTCTCCTTCTTCTACTTCTTCTGCTTCACACTCCAGACTTCACCTTCTCCTTCTCCTTCTTCTACTTCTTCTGATTCACCCTCCAGACTTCACCTTCTCCTTCTCCTTCTTCTGCTTCTTCTGATTCACCCTCCAGACTTCACCTTCTCCTTCTCCTTATTCTGCTTCTTCTGATTCACCCTCCAGACTTCACCTTCTCCTTCTCCTTCTTCTGCTTCTTCTGATTCACCCTCCAGACTTCACCTTCTCCTTCTCCTTCTTCTACTTCTTCTGATTCACCCTCCAGACTTCACCTTCTCCTTCTCCTTCTTCTACTTCTTCTGATTCACCCTCCAGACTGCACCATCTCCTTCTCCTTCTTCTGCTTCTTCTGATTCACCCTCCAGACTTCACCTTCTCCTTCTCCTTTTTCTGCTTCTTCTGATTCATCCTCCAGACTTCACCTACTCCTTCTCCTTCTTCTGCTTCTTCTGATACACCCTTCAGACTTCACCTTCTCCTTCTCCTTCTTCTGCTTCTTCTGATTCACCCTCCAGACCTCACCTTCTCCTTCTCCTTCTTCTACTTCTTCTGATTCACCCTCCAGACTTCATCTTCTCCTTCTCCTTCTTCTGCTTCTTCTGATTCACCCTCCAGACTTCACCTTCTCCTTCTCCTTCTTCTGCTTCTTCTGATTCACCCTCCAGACTTCACCTTCTCCTTCTCCTTCTTCTGCTTCTTCTGATTCACCCTCCAGACTTCACCTTCTCCTTCTCCTTCTTCTACTTCTTCTGATTCGCCCTCCAGACTTCACCTTCTCCTTCTCCTTCTTCTGCTTCTTCTGATTCACCCTCCAGACTTCACATTCTCCTTCTCCTTCTTCTGCTTCTTCAGATTCACCCTCCAGACTTCATCTTCTCCTTCTCCTTCTTCTGCTTCTTCTGATTCACCCTCCAGACTTCACCTTCTCCTTTTCCTTCTTCTGCTTCTTCTGATTCACCCTCCAGACTTCGTCTTCTCCTTCTCCTTCTTCTACTTCTTCTGATTCACCCTCCAGACTTCACCTTCTCCTTCTTCTTCTACTTCTTCTGATTCACCCTCCAGTCTTCACCTTCTCCTTCTCCTTCTTCTGCTTCTTCTGATTCACCCTCCAGACTTCACCTTCTCCTTCTCCTTCTTCTACTTCTTCTGGTTCACCCTCCAGTCTTCACCTTCTCCTTCTCTTTCTTCTGCTTCTTCTGATTCACCCTCCAGTCTTCACCTTCTCCTTCTCTTTCTTCTGCTTCTTCTGATTCACCCTCCAGACTTCACCTTCTCCTTCTCCTTCTTCTGCTTCTTCTGATTCACCCTCCTGACTTCACCTTCTCCTTCTCCTTCTTCTGCTTCTTCTGATTCACCCTCCAGACTTCACCTTCTCCTTCTCCTTCTTCTACTTCTTCTGATTCACCATCCAGACTTCACCTTCTCCTTCTACTTCTTCTGCTTCTTCTGATTCACCCTCCAGACTTCACCTTCTCCTTCTCCTTCTTCTGCTTCTTCTGATTCACCCTCCAGACTTCACCTTCTCCTTCTCCTTATTCTGCTTCTTCTGATTCACTCTCCAGACTTCACCTTCTCCTTCTCCTTCTTCTGCTTCTTCTGATTCACCCTCCAGACTTCACCTTCTCCTTCTCCTTTTTCTACTTCTTCTGATTCACCCTCCAGACTTCACCTTCTCCTTCTCCTTCTTCTGCTTCTTCTGATTCACCCTCCAGACTTCACCTTCTCCTTCTCCTTCGTCTACTTCTTCGGATTCACCCTCCAGACTACACCTTCTCCTTCTCCTTCTGCTGCTTCTTCTGCTTCACCCTCCAGACTTCACCTTCTCCTTCTCCTTCTTCTACTTCGTCTGATTCACCCTCCAGACTTCACCTTCTCCTTCTCCTTCTTCTACTTCTTCTGATTCACCCTCCTGACTTCACCTTCTCCATCTCCTTCTTCTGCTTCTTCTGCTTCACCCTCCAGACTTCACCTTCTCCTTCTCCTTCTTCTGCTTCTTCTGCTTCACCCTCCAGATTTCACCTTCTCCTTCTCCTTCTTCTGCTTCTTCTGCTTCACCCTCCTGACTTCACCTTCTCCTTCTCCTTCTTCTACTTCTTCTGATTCACCCTCCAGACTTCACCTTCGCCTTCTCCTTCTTCTGCTTCTTCTGCTTCACCCTCCAGACTTCACCTTCTCCTTCTCCTTCTTCTGCTTCTTCTGCTTCGCCCTCCAGACTTCACCTTCTCCTTTTCCACTTCTGCTTCTTCTGCTTCACCCTCCAGACTTCACCTTCTCCTTCTCCTTCTTCTGCTTCTTCTGCTTCACCCTCCTGACTTCACCTTCTCCTTCACCTTCTTCTACTTCTTCTGATTCACCCTCCTGACCTCACCTTCTCCTTCTCCTTCTTCTGCTTCTTCTGATACACCCTCCAGACTTCACCTTCTCCTTCTCCTTCTTCTGCTTCTTCTGCTTCACACTCCTGACTTCACCTTCTCCTTCTCCTTCTTCTACTTCTTCTGATTCACCCTCCAGACTTCACCTTCTCCTTCTCCTTCTTCTGCTTCTTCTGCTTCACCCTCCAGACTTCACCTTCTCCTTCTCCTTCTTCTGCTTCTTCTGCTGCGCCCTCCAGACTTCACCTTCTCCTTCTCCTTCTTCTGCTTCTTCTGCTTCACCCTCCAGACTTCACCTTCTCCTTCTCCTTCTTCTACTTCTTCTGCTTCACCCCCCTGACTTCACCTTCTCCTTCTCCTTCTTCTGCTTCTTCTGATTCACCCTCCTAACTTCACCTTCTCCTTCTCCTTCTTCTGCTTCTTCTGATTCACCCTCCTGACTTCACCTTCTCCTTCTCCTTATTCTGCTTCTTCTGATTCACCCTCCAGACTTCACCTTCTCCTTCTCCTTCTTCTGCTTCTTCTGATTCACCCTCCAGACTTCAACTTCTCCTTCTCCTTCTTCTACTTCTTCTGATTCACCCTCCAGAGTTCACCTTCTCCTTCTCCTTCTTCTACTTCTTCTGATTCACCCTCCAGACTGCACCATCTCCTTCTCCTTCTTCTGCTTCTTCTGATTCACCCTCCCGACTTCACCTTCTCCTTCTCCTTTTTCTGCTTCTTCTGATTCACCCTCCAGACTTCACCTTCTCCTTCTCCTTCTTCTGCTTCTTCTGATACACCCTTCAGACTTCACCTTCTCCTTCTCCTTCTTCTGCTTCTTCTGATTCACCCTCCAGACCTCACCTTCTCCTTCTCCTTCTTCTACTTCTTCTGATTCACCCTCCAGACTTCATCTTCTCCTTCTCCTTCTTCTGCTTCTTCTGATTCACCCACCAGACTTCACCTTCTCCTTCTCCTTCTTCTGCTTCTGCTGATTCACCCTCCAGACTTCACCTTCTCCTTCTCCTTATTCTACTTCTTCTGATTCACCCTCCAGACTTCACCTTCTCCTTCTCCTTCTTCTACTTCTTCTGATTTACCCTCCAGACTTCACCTTCTCCTTCTCCTTCTTCTGCTTCTTCTGATTCACCCTCCAGACTTCACCTTCTCCTTCTCCTTCTTCTGCTTCTTCTGCTTCACCCTCCTGACTTCACCTTCTCCTTCTCCTTCTTCTACTTCTTCTGATTCACCCTCCAGACTTCACCTTCTCCTTCTCCTTCTTCTGCTTCCTCTGCTTCACCCTCCAGACTTCACCTTCTACTTCTCCTTCTTCTGCTTCTTCTGATTCACCCTCCTGACTTCACCTTCTCCTTCTCCTTCTTCTGCTTCTCCTGATTCACCCTCCAGACATCACCTTCTCCTTCTCCTTCTTCTACTTCTTCTGATTCACCCTCCAGACTTCACCTTCTCCTTCTACTTCTTCTGCTTCTTCTGATTCACCCCCCAGACATCACCTTCTCCTTCTCCTTCTTCTACTTCTTCTGATTCACCCTCCAGACTTCACCTTCTCCTTCTCCTTCTTCTGCTTCTTCTGCTTCACCCTCGAGACTTCACCTTCTCCTTCTCCTTCTTCTGCTTCTTCTGATTCACCCTCCAGACTTCACCTTCTCCTTCTCCTTCTTCTGCTTCTTCTGATTCACCCTCCAGAATTCATCTTCTCCTTCTCCTTCTTCTGCTTCTTCTGATTCACCCTCCAGACTTCACCTTCTCCTTCTCCTTCTTCTGCTTCTTCTGATTCACCCTCCAGATTTCGCCTTTTCCTTCTCCTTCTTCTACTTCTTCTGATTCACCCTCCAGACTTCACCTTCTCCTTCTCCTTCTTCTTCTTCTTCTGATTCACCCTCCAGTCTTCACCTTCTCCTTCTCTTTCTTCTGCTTCTTCTGATTCACCCTCCAGACTTCACCTTCTCCTTCTCCTTCTTCTGCTTCTTCTGATTCACCCTCCTGACTTCACCTTCTCCTTCTCCTTCTTCTGCTTCTTCTGATTCACCCTCCAGACTTCACCTTCTCCTTCTCCTTCTTCTACTTCTTCTGACTCACCATCCAGACTTCACCTTCTCCTTCTACTTCTTCTGCTTCTTCTGATTCAACCTCCAGACTTCACCTTCTCCTTCTCCTTCTTCTGCTTCTTCTGATTCACCCTCCAGACTTCACCTTCTCCTTCTCCTTATTCTGCTTCTTCTGATTCACTCTCCAGACTTCACCTTCTCCTTCTCCTTCTTCTGCTTCTTCTGATTCACCCTCCAGACTTCACCTTCTCCTTCTCCTTTTTCTACTTCTTCTGATTCACCCTCCAGACTTCACCTGCTCCTTCTCCTTCTTCTGCTTCTTCTGATTCACCCTCCAGACTTCACCTTCTCCTTCTCCTTCGTCTACTTCTTCGGATTCACCCTCCAGACTACACCTTCTCCTTCTCCTTCTGCTGCTTCTTCTGCTTCACCCTCCAGACTTCACCTTCTCCTTCTCCTTCTCCTTCTTCTACTTCTTCTGATTCACCCTCCTGACTTCACCTTCTCCATCTCCTTCTTCTGCTTCTTCTGCTTCACCCTCCAGACTTCACCTTCTCCTTCTCCTTCTTCTGCTTCTTCTGCTTCACCCTCCAGATTTCACCTTCTCCTTCTCCTTCTTCTGCTTCTTCTGCTTCACCCTCCTGACTTCACCTTCTCCTTCTCCTTCTTCTACTTCTTCTGATTCACCCTCCAGACTTCACCTTCGCCTTCTCCTTCTTCTGCTTCTTCTGCTTCACCCTCCAGACTTCACCTTCTCCTTCTCCTTCTTCTGCTTCTTCTGCTTCGCCCTCCAGACTTCACCTTCTCCTTTTCCACTTCTGCTTCTTCTGCTTCACCCTCCAGACTTCACCTTCTCCTTCTCCTTCTTCTGCTTCTTCTGCTTCACCCTCCAGACTTCACCATCTCCTTCTCCTTCTTCTGCTGCGCCCTCCAGACTTCACCTTCTCCTTCTCCTTCTTCTGCTTCTTCTCCTTCACCTTCCTGACTTCACCTTCTCCTTCTCCTTCTTCTACTTCTTCTGCTTCACCCCCCTGAACACACCTTCTCCTTCTCCTTCTTCTGCTTCTTCTGATTCACCCTCCTAACTTCACCTTCTCCTTCTCCTTCTTCTGCTTCTTCTGATTCAGCCTCCTGACCTCACCTTCTCCTTCTCCTTCTTCTACTTCTTCTGCTTCACCCTCCAGACTTCACCTTCTCCTTCTCCTTCTTCTACTTCTTCTGATTCACCCTCCAGACTTCACCTTCTCCTTCTCCTTCTTCTGCTTCTTCTGATTCACCCTCCAGACTTCACCTTCTCCTTCTCCTTATTCTGCTTCTTCTGATTCACCCTCCAGACTTCACCTTCTCCTTCTCCTTCTTCTGCTTCTTCTGATTCACCCTCCAGACTTCACCTTCTCCTTCTCCTTCTTCTACTTCTTCTGATTCACCCTCCAGACTTCACCTTCTCCTTCTCCTTCTTCTACTCCTTCTGATTCATCCTCCAGACTGCACCATCTCCTTCTCCTTCTTCTGCTTCTTCTGATTCACCCTCCAGACTTCACCTTCTCCTTCTCCTTTTTCTGCTTCTTCTGATTCACCCTCCAGACTTCACCTTCTCCTTCTCCTTCTTCTGCTTCTTCTGATTCACCCTCCAGACTTCACCTTCTCCTTCTCCTTCTTCTACTTCTTCTGATTCACCCTCCAGACTTCACCTTCTCCTTCTCCTTCTTCTACTTCTTCTGATTCACCCTCCAGACTGCACCATCTCCTTCTCCTTCTTCTGCTTCTTCTGATTCACCCTCCAGACTTCACCTTCTCCTTCTCCTTTTTCTGCTTCTTCTGATTCACCCTCCAGACTTCACCTACTCCTTCTCCTTCTTCTGCTTCTTCTGATACACCCTTCAGACTTCACCTTCTCCTTCTCCTTCTTCTGCTTCTTCTGATTCACCCTCCAGACCTCACCTTCTCCTTCAACTTCTTCTACTTCTTCTGATTCACCCTCCAGACTTCATCTTCTCCTTCTCCTTCTTCTGCTTCTTCTGATTCACCCTCCAGACTTCACCTTCTCCTTCTCCTTCTTCTGCTTCTTCTGATTCACCCTCCAGACTTCACCTTCTCCTTCTCCTTCTTCTGCTTCTTCTGATTCACCCTGCAGACTTCACCTTCTCCTTCTCCTTCTTCTACTTCTTCTGATTCGCCCTCCAGACTTCACCTTCTCCTTCTCCTTCTTCTGCTTCTTCTGATTCACCCTCCAGACTTCACCTTCTCCTTCTCCTTCTTCTGCTTCTTCAGATTCACCCTCCAGACTTCATCTTCTCCTTCTCCTTCTTCTGCTTCTTCTGATTCACCCTCCAGACTTCACCTTCTCCTTTTCCTTCTTCTGCTTCTTCTGATTCACCCTCCAGACTTCGTCTTCTCCTTCTCCTTCTTCTACTTCTTCTGATTCACCCTCCAGACTTCACCTTCTCCTTCTTCTTCTACTTCTTCTGATTCACCCTCCAGTCTTCACCTTCTCCTTCTCCTTCTTCTGCTTCTTCTGATTCACCCTCCAGACTTCACCTTCTCCTTCTCCTTCTTCTGCTTCTTCTGATTCACCCTCCTGACTTCACCTTCTCCTTCTCCTTCTTCTGCTTCTCCTGATTCACCCTCCAGACATCACCTTCTCCTTCTCCTTCTTCTACTTCTTCTGATACACCCTCCAGACTTCACCTTCTACTTCTACTTCTTCTGCTTCTTCTGATTCACCCTCCAGACATCACCTTCTCCTTCTCCTTCTTCTACTTCTTCTGATTCACCCTCCAGACTTCACCTTCTCCTTCTCCTTCTTCTGCTTCTTCTGCTTCACCCTCGAGACTTCACCTTCTCCTTCTCCTTCTTCTGCTTCTTCTGATTCACCCTCCAGACTTCACCTTCTCCTTCTCCTTCTTCTGCTTCTTCTGATTCACCCTCCAGAATTCATCTTCTCCTTCTCCTTCTTCTGCTTCTTCTGATTCACCCTCCAGACTTCACCTTCTCCTTCTCCTTCTTCTGCTTCTTCTGATTCACCCTCCAGATTTCGCCTTTTCCTTCTCCTTCTTCTACTTCTTCTGAATCACCCTCCAGACTTCACCTTCTCCTTCTCCTTCTTCTACTTCTTCTGATTCACCCTCCAGTCTTCACCTTCTCCTTCTCTTTCTTCTGCTTCTTCTGATTCACCCTACAGACTTCACCTTCTCCTTCTCCTTCTTCTGCTTCTTCTGATTCACCCTCCTGACTTCACCTTCTCCTTCTCCTTCTTCTGCTTCTTCTGATTCACCCTCCAGACTTCACCTTCTCCTTCTCCTTCTTCTACTTCTTCTGATTCACCATCCAGACTTCACCTTCTCCTTCTACTTCTTCTGCTTCTTCTGATTCACCCTCCAGACTTCACCTTCTCCTTCTCCTTCTTCTGCTTCTTCTGATTCACCCTCCAGACTTCACCTTCTCCTTCTCCTTATTCTGCTTCTTCTGATTCACTCTCCAGACTTCACCTTCTCCTTCTCCTTCTTCTGCTTCTTCTGATTCACCCTCCAGAATTCATCTTCTCCTTCTCCTTCTTCTGCTTCTTCTGATTCACCCTCCAGACTTCACCTTCTCCTTCTCCTTCTTCTGCTTCTTCTGCTTCACCCTCCAGATTTCGCCTTTTCCTTCTCCTTCTTCTACTTCTTCTGATTCACCCTCCAGACTTCACCTTCTCCTTCTCCTTCTTCTACTTCTTCTGATTCACCCTCCAGTCTTCACCTTCTCCTTCTCTTTCTTCTGCTTCTTCTGATTCACCCTACAGACTTCACCTTCTCCTTCTCCTTCTTCTGCTTCTTCTGATTCACCCTCCTGACTTCACCTTCTCCTTCTCCTTCTTCTGCTTCTTCTGATTCACCCTCCAGACTTCACCTTCTCCTTCTCCTTCTTCTACTTCTTCTGATTCACCATCCAGACTTCACCTTCTCCTTCTACTTCTTCTGCTTCTTCTGATTCACCCTCCAGACTTCACCTTCTCCTTCTCCTTCTTCTGCTTCTTCTGATTCACCCTCCAGACTTCACCTTCTCCTTCTCCTTATTCTGCTTCTTCTGATTCACTCTCCAGACTTCACCTTCTCCTTCTCCTTCTTCTGCTTCGTCTGATTCACCCTCCAGACTTCACCTTCTCCTTCTCCTTTTTCTACTTCTTCTGATTCACCCTCCAGACTTCACCTTCTCCTTCTCCTTCTTCTGCTTCTTCTGATTCACCCTCCAGACTTCACCTTCTCCTTCTCCTTCGTCTACTTCTTCGGATTCACCCTCCAGACTACACCTTCTCCTTCTCCTTCTGCTGCTTCTTCTGCTTCACCCTCCAGACTTCACCTTCTCCTTCTCCTTCTTCTACTTCGTCTGATTCACACTCCAGACTTCACCTTCTCCTTCTCCTTCTTCTACTTCTTCTGATTCACCCTCCTGACTTCACCTTCTCCATCTCCTTCTTCTGCTTCTTCTGCTTCACCCTCCAGACTTCACCTTCTCCTTCTCCTTCTTCTGCTTCTTCTGCTTCACCCTCCAGATTTCACCTTCTCCTTCTCCTTCTTCTGCTTCTTCTGCTTCACCCTCCTGACTTCACCTTCTCCTTCTCCTTCTTCTGCTTCTTCTGCTTCGCCCTCCAGACTTCACCTTCTCCTTTTCCACTTCTGCTTCTTCTGCTTCACCCTCCAGACTTCACCTTCTCCTTCTCCTTCTTCTGCTTCTTCTGCTTCACCCTCCTGACCTCACCTTCTCCTTCTCCTTCTTCTGCTTCTTCTGATTCACCCTCCAGACTTCACCTTCTCCTTCTCCTTCTTCTGCTTCTTCTGATTCACCCTCCAGACTTCACCTTCTCCTTCTCCTTCTTCTGCTTCTTCTGCTTCACACTCCTGACTTCACCTTCTCCTTCTCCTTCTTCTACTTCTTCTGATTCACCCTCCAGACTTCACCTTCTCCTTCTCCTTCTTCTGCTTCTTCTGCTTCACCCTCCAGACTTCACCTTCTCCTTCTCCTTCTTCTGCTTCTTCTGCTGCGCCCTCCAGACTTCACCTTCTCCTTCTCCTTCTTCTGCTTCTTCTGCTTCACCCTCCAGACTTCACCTTCTCCTTCTCCTTCTTCTACTTCTTCTGCTTCACCCCCCTGACTTCACCTTCTCCTTCTCCTTCTTCTGCTTCTTCTGATTCACCCTCCTAACTTCACCTTCTCCTTCTCCTTCTTCTGCTTCTTCTGATTCACCCTCCTGACTTCACCTTCTCCTTCTCCTTCTTCTGCTTCTTCTGATTCACCCTCCAGACTTCACCTTCTCCTTCTCCTTCTACTGCTTCTTCTGATTCACCTTCCAGACTTCACCTTCTCCTTCTCCTTCTTCTGCTTCTTCTGATTCACCCTCCAGACTTCACCTTCTCCTTCTCCTTCTTCTACTTCTTCTGATTCACCCTCCAGACTTCAACTTCTCCTTCTCCTTCTTCTGATTCTTCTGATTCACCCTCCAGACTTCAGCTTCTCCTTCTCCTTCTTCTGCTTCTTCTGATTCACCCTCCTGACTTCACCTTCTCCTTCTCCTTCTTCTACTTCTTCTGATTCACCCTCCTGACTTCACCATCTCCTTCTCCTTCGTTCTACTTCTTCTGCTTCACCCTCCAGACTTCACCTTCTCCTTCTCCTTCTTCTACTTCTTCTGATTCACCCTCCAGACTTCACCTTCTCCTTCTCCTTCTTCTGCTTCTTCTGATTCACCCTCCAGACATCACCTTCTCCTTCTCCTTATTCTGCTTCTTCTGATTCACCCTCCAGACTTCACCTTCTCCTTCTCCTTCTTCTGCTTCTTCTGATTCACCCTCCAGACTTCACCTTCTCCTTCTCCTTCTTCTACTTCTTCTGATTCACCCTCCAGAGTTCACCTTCTCCTTCTCCTTCTTCTACTTCTTCTGATTCACCCTCCAGACTGCACCATCTCCTTCTCCTTCTTCTGCTTCTTCTGATTCACCCTCCCGACTTCACCTTCTCCTTCTCCTTTTTCTGCTTCTTCTGATTCACCCTCCAGACTTCACCTTCTCCTTCTCCTTCTTCTGCTTCTTCTGATACACCCTTCAGACTTCACCTTCTCCTTCTCCTTCTTCTGCTTCTTCTGATTCACCCTCCAGACCTCACCTTCTCCTTCTCCTTCTTCTACTTCTTCTGATTCACCCTCCAGACTTCATCTTCTCCTTCTCCTTCTTCTGCTTCTTCTGATTCACCCACCAGACTTCAACTTCTCCTTCTCCTTCTTTTTCTTCTGCTGATTCACCCTCCAGACTTCACCTTCTCCTTCTCCTTCTTCTACTTCTTCTGATTCACCCTCCAGACTTCACCTTCTCCTTCTCCTTCTTCTACTTCTTCTGATTTACCCTCCAGACTTCACCTTCTCCTTCTCCTTCTTCTGCTCCTTCTGATTCACCCTCCAGACTTCACCTTCTCCTTCTCCTTCTTCTGCTTCTTCTGCTTCACCCTCCTGACTTCACCTTCTCCTTCTCCTTCTTCTACTTCTTCTGATTCACCCTCCAGACTTCACCTTCTCCTTCTCCTTCTGGTGCTTCCTCTGCTTCACCCTCCAGACTTCACCTTCTACTTCTTCTTCTTCTGCTTCTTCTGATTCACCCTCCTGACTTCACCTTCTCCTTCTCCTTCTTCTGCTTCTCCTGATTCACCCTCCAGACATCACCTTCTCCTTCTCCTTCTTCTACTTCTTCTGATTCACCCTCCAGACTTCACCTTCTCCTTCTACTTCTTCTGCTTCTTCTGATTCACCCCCCAGACATCACCTTCTCCTTCTCCTTCTTCTACTTCTTCTGATTCACCCTCCAGACTTCACCTTCTCCTTCTCCTTCTTCTGCTTCTTCTGCTTCACCCTCGAGACTTCACCTTCTCCTTCTCCTTCTTCTGCTTCTTCTGATTCACCCTCCAGACTTCACCTTCTCCTTCTCCTTCTTCTGCTTCTTCTGATTCACCCTCCAGAATTCATCTTCTCCTTCTCCTTCTTCTGCTTCTTCTGATTCACCCTCCAGACTTCACCTTCTCCTTCTCCTTCTTCTGCTTCTTCTGATTCACCCTCCAGATTTCGCCTTTTCCTTCTCCTTCTTCTACTTCTTCTGATTCACCCTCCAGACTTCACCTTCTCCTTCTCCTTCTTCTACTTCTTCTGATTCACCATCCAGACTTCACCTTCTCCTTCTACTTCTTCTGCTTCTTCTGATTCACCCTCCAGACTTCACCTCCTCCTTCTCCTTCTTCTGCTTCTTCTGATTCACCCTCCAGACTTCACCTTCTCCTTCTCCTTATTCTGCTTCTTCTGATTCACTCTCCAGACTTCACCTTCTCCTTCTCCTTCTTCTGCTTCTTCTGCTTCACCCTCCAGACTAACCTTCTCCTTCTCCTTCTTCTACTTCTTCTGCTTCACCCCCCTGACTTCAACTTCTCCTTCTCCTTCTTCTGCTTCTTCTGATTCACCCTCCTAACTTCACCTTCTCCTTCTCCTTCTTCTGCTTCTTCTGATTCACCCTCCTGACTTCACCTTCTCCTTCTCCTTCTTCTGCTTCTTCTGATTCACCCTCCAGACTTCACCTTCTCCTTCTCCTTCTTCTGCTTCTTCTGATTCACCCTCCAGACTTCACCTTCTCCTTCTCCTTCTTCTGCTTCTTCTGATTCACCCCCCAGACCTCACCTTCTCCTTCTCCTTCTTCTACTTCTTCTAATTCACCCTCCAGACTTCATCTTCTCCTTCTCCTTCTTCTGCTTCTTCTGATTCACCCTCCAGACTTCACCTTCTCCTTCTCCTTCTTCTGCTTCTTCTGATTCACCCTCCAGACTTCACCTTCTCCTTCTCCTTCTTCTACTTCTTCTGATTCACCCTCCAGACTTCAGTTTCTCCTTCCCCTTCTTCTACTTCTTCTGATTCACCCTCCAGTCTTCACCTTCTCCTTCTCCTTCTTCTGCTTCTTCTGCTTCACCCTCCAGACTTCACCTTCTCCTTCTCTTTCTTCTGCTTCTTCTGATTCACCCTCCAGACTTCACCTTCTCCTTCTCCTTCTTCTGATTCTTCTGATTCACCCTCCAGACTTCACCTTCTCCTTCTCCTTCTTCTGCTTCTTCTGATTCACCCTCCTGACTTCACCTTCTCCTTCTCCTTCTTCTGCTTCTTCTGATTCACCCTCCTGACTTCACCGTCTCCTTCTCCTTCTTCTACTTCTTCTGCTTCACCCTCCAGACTTCACCTTCTCCTTCTCCTTCTTCTACTTCTTCTGCTTCACCCCCCTGACTTCACCTTCTCCTTCTCCTTCTTCTGCTTCTTCTGATTCGCCCTCCTAACTTCACCTTCTCCTTCTCCTTCTTCTGCTTCTTCTGATTCACCCTCCTGACTTCACCTTCTCCTTCTCCTTCTTCTGCTTCTTCTGATTCACCCTCCAGACTTCACGTTCTCCTTCTCCTTCTTCTGCTTCTTCTGATTCACCCTCCAGACTTCACCTTCTCCTTCTCCTTCTTCTGCTTCTTCTGATTCACCCCCCAGACCTCACCTTCTCCTTCTTCTACTTCTTCTGATTCACCCTCCAGACTTCATCTTCTCCTTCTCCTTCTTCTGCTTCTTCTGATTCACCCTCCAGACTTCAGTTTCTCCTTCTCCTTCTTCTACTTCTTCTGATTCACCCTCCAGTCTTCACCTTCTCCTTCTCCTTTTTCTGCTTCTTCTGCTTCACCCTCCAGACTTCACCTTCTCCTTCTCTTTCTTCAGCTTCTTCTGATTCACCCTCCAGACTTCACCTTCTCCTTCTCCTTCTTCTGATTCTTCTGATTCACCCTCCAGACTTCACCTTCTCCTTCTCCTTCTTCTGCTTCTTCTGATTCACCCTCCAGACTTCACCTTCTCCTTCTCCTTCTTCTACTTCTTCTGATTCACCCTCCAGACTTCACCTTCTCCTTCTCCTTCTTCTACTTCTTCTGATTCACCCTCCAGACTGCACCATCTCCTTCTCCTTCTTCTGCTTCTTCTGATTCACCCTCCAGACTTCACCTTCTCCTTCTCCTTTTTCTGCTTCTTCTGATTCACCCTCCACACTTCACCTTCTCCTTCTCCTTCTTCTGCTTCTTCTGATACACCCTTCAGACTTCACCTTCTCCTTCTTCTGCTTCTTCTGATTCACCCTCCAGACCTCACCTTCTCCTTCTCCTTCTTCTACTTCTTCTGATTCACCCTCCAGACTTCATCTTCTCCTTCTCCTTCTTCTGCTTCTTCTGATTCACCCACCAGACTTCACCATCTCCTTCTCCTTCTTCTGCTTCTTCTGATTCACCCTCCAGACTTCACCTTCTCCTTCTCCTTCTTCTACTTCTTCTGATTCACCCTCCAGACTTCACCTTCTCCTTCTCCTTCTTCTACTTCTTCTGATTCACCCTCCAGACTTCACCTTCTCCTTCTCCTTCTTCTGCTTCTTCTGATTCACCCTCCAGACTTCACCTTCTCCTTCTCCTTCTTCTGCTTCTTCTGCTTCACCCTCCTGGCTTCTTCTGATTCACCCTCCAGACTTCACCTTCTCCTTCTCCTTCGTCTACTTCTTCTGATTCACCCTCCAGACTTCACCTTCTCCTTCTCCTTCTTCTGCTTCTTCTGATTCACCCTCCAGACTTCACCTTCTCCTTCTCCTTCTTCTACTTCTTCTGATTCACCCTCCAGACTTCACCTTCTCCTTCTCTTTCTTCTGCTTCTTCTGATTCACCCTCCAGACTTCACCTTCTCCTTCTCCTTCTTCTGATTCTTCTGATTCACCCTCCAGACTTCACCTTCTCCTTCTCCTTCTTCTGCTTCTTCTGATTCACCCTCCTGACTTCACCTTCTCCTTCTCCTTCTTCTACATCTTCTGATTCACCCTCCTGACTTCACCTTCTCCTTCTCCTTCTTCTACTTCTTCTGCTTCACCCTCCAGACTTCACCTTCTCCTTCTCCTTCTTCTACTTCTTCTGATTCACCCTCCAGACTTCACCTTCTCCTTCTCCTTCTTCTACTTCTTCTGATTCACCCTCCAGACTTCACCTTCTCCTTCTCCTTCTTCTACTTCTTCTGATTCACCCTCCAGACTTTACCTTCTCCTTCTCATTCTTCTGCTTCTTCTGATTCACCCTCCAGACATCACCTTCTCCTTCTCCTTATTCTGCTTCTTCTGAATCACCCTCCAGACTTCACCTTCTCCTTCTCCTTCTTCTGCTTCTTCTGATTCACCCTCCAGACTTCACCTTCTCCTTCTCCTTCTTCTGCTTCTTCTGATTCACCCTCCAGACTTCACCTTCTCCTTCTCCTTCTTCTACTTCTTCTTATTCACCCTCCAGACTTCACCTTCTCCATCTCCTTCTTCTGCTTCTTCTGATTCACCCTCCAGACTTCACCTTCTCCTTCTCCTTCGTCTACTTCTTCTGATTCACCCTCCAGACTACACCTTCTCCTTCTCCTTCTTCTACTTCTTCTGATTCACCCTCCAGTCTTCACCTTCTCCTTCTCCTTCTTCTGTTTCTTCTGCTTCACCCTCCAGACTTCACCTTCTCCTTCTCTTTCTTCTGCTTCTTCTGATTCACCCTCCAGACTTCACCTTCTCCTTCTCCTTCTTCTGATTCTTCTGATTCACCCTCCAGACTTCACCTTCTCCTTCTCCTTCTTCTGCTTCTTCTGATTCACCCTCCTGACTTCACCTTCTCCTTCTCCTTCTTCTACTTCTTCTGATTCACCCTCCAGACTTCACCTTCTCCTTCTCCTTCTTCTGCTTCTTCTGATTCACCCTCCAGACTTCACCTTCTCCTTCTCCTTCTTCTGAATCTTCTGATTTACCCTCCAGACTTCACCTTCTCCTTCTCCATCTTCTGCTTCTTCTGATTCACCCTCCTGACTTCACCTTCTCCTTCTCCTTCTTCTACTTCTTCTGATTCACCCTCCTGACTTCACCTTCTCCTTCTCCATCTTCTACTTCTTCTGCTTCACCCTCCAGACTTCAACTTCTCCTTCTCCTTCTTCTACTTCTTCTGATTCACCCTCCAGACTTCACCTTCTCCTTCTCCTTCTTCTGCTTCTTCTGATTCACCCTCCAGACTTCACCTTCTCCTTCTCCTTCTTCTGCTTCTTCTGATTCACCCTCCAGACTTCACCTTCTCCTTCTCCTTCTTCTACTTCTTCTGATTCACCCTCCAGACTTCACCTTCTCCTTCTCCGTCTTCTGCTTCTTCTGATTCACCCTCCAGACTTCACCTTCTCCTTCTCCTTCGTCTACTTCTTCTGATTCACCCTCCAGACTACACCTTCTCCTTCTCCTTCTTCTACTTCTTCTGATTCACCCTCCAGACTTCACCTTCTCCTTCTCCTTCTTCTGTTTCTTCTGATTCACCCTCCAGACTTCATCTTCTCCTTCTCCTTCTTCTACTTCTTCTGATTCACCCTCCAGACTTCACCTTCTCCTTCTCCTTCTTCTACTTCTTCTGATTCACCCTCCAGACTTCATCTTCTCCTTCTCCTTCTTCTACTTCCTCTGATTCACCCTCCAGACTTCACCTTCTCCTTCTCCTTCTTCTGCTTCTTCTGATTCACCCTCCAGACTTCACCTTCTCCTTCTCCTTATTCTGCTTCTTCTGATTCACCCTCCAGACTTCACCTTCTCCTTCTCCTTCTTCTACTTCTTCTGATTCACCCTCCAGACTTCACCTTCTCCTTCTCCTTCTTCTGCTTCTTCTGATTCACCCTCCAGACTTCACCTTCTCCTTCTCCTTCGTCTACTTCTTCTGATTCACCCTCCAGACTACACCTTCTCCTTCTCCTTCTTCTACTTCTTCTGATTCACCCTCCAGACTTCACCTTCTCCTTCTCCTTCTTCTGTTTCTTCTGATTCACCCTCCAGACTTCATCTTCTCCTTCTCCTTCTTCTACTTCTTCTGATTCACCCTCCAGACTTCACCTTCTCCTTCTCCTTCTTCTACTTCTTCTGATTCACCCTCCAGACTTCATCTTCTCCATCTCCTTCTTCTACTTCTTCTGATTCACCCTCCAGACTTCACCTTCTCCTTCTCCTTCTTCTGCTTCTTCTGATTCACCCTCCAGACTTCACCTTCTCCTTCTCCTTATTCTGCTTCTTCTGATTCACCCTCCAGACTTCACCTTCTCCTTCTCCTTCTTCTGCTTCTTCTGATTCACCCTCCAGACTTCACCTTCTCCTTCTCCTTCTTCTGCTTCTTCTGATTCACCCTCCAGACTTCACCTTCTCCTTCTCCTTCTTCTACTTCTTCTGATTCACCCTCCAGACTTCACCTTCTCCTTCTCCTTCTTCTGCTTCTTCTGATTCACCCTCCAGACTTCACCTTCTCCTTCTCCTTCGTCTACTTCTTCTGATACACCCTGCAGACTACACCTTCTCCTTCTCCTTCTTCTACTTCTTCTGATTCACCCTCCAGACTTCACCTTCTCCTTCTCCTTCTTCTGTTTCTTCTGATTCACCCTCCAGACTTCATCTTCTCCTTCTCCTTCTTCTACTTCTTCTGATTCACCCTCCAGACTTCACCTTCTCCTTCTCCTTCTTCTACTTCTTCTGATTCACCCTCCAGACTTCATCTTCTCCTTCTCCTTCTTCTGCTTCTTCTGATTCACCCTCCAGACTTCACCTTCTCCTTCTCCTTCTTCTGCTTCTTCTGATTCACCCTCCAGACTTCAACTTCTCCTTCTCCTTCTTCTACTTCTTCTGATTCACCCTCCAGACTTCACGTTCTCCTTCTCCTTCTTCTACTTCTTCTGATTCACCCTCCAGTCTTCACCTTCTCCTTCTCCTTCTTCTGTTTCTTCTGCTTCACCCTCCAGACTTCACCTTCTCCTTCTCTTTCTTCTGCTTCTTCTGATTCACCCTCCAGACTTCACCTTCTCCTTCTCCTTCTTCTGATTCTTCTGATTCACCCTCCAGACTTCACCTTCTCCTTCTCCTTCTTCTGCTTCCTCTGATTCACCCTCCTGACTTCACCTTCTCCTTCTCCTTCTTCTACTTCTTCTGATTCACCCTCCTGACTTCACCTTCTCCTTCTCCTTCTTCTACTTCTTCTGCTTCACCCTCCAGACTTCACCTTCTCCTTCTTCTACTTCTTCTGATTCACCCTCCAGACTTCACCTTCTCCTTCTCCTTCTTCTGCTTCTTCTGATTCACCCTCCAGACTTCACCTTCTCATTCTCCTTCTTCTGCTTCTTCTGCTGCGCCCTCCAGACTTCACCTTCTCCTTCTCCTTCTTCTGCTTCTTCTGCTTCACACTCCAGACTTCACCTTCTCCTTCTCCTTCTTCTGCTTCTTCTGCCTCGCCCTCCAGACTTCACCTTCTCCTTCTCCTTCTTCTGCTTCTTCTGATTCACCCTCCAGACTTCACCTTCTCCTTCTCCTTCTTCTACTTCTTCTGATTCACCCTCCAGACTTCACCTTCTCCTTCTCCTTCTTCTGCTTCTTCTGATTCACCCTCCAGACTTCACCTTCTCATTCTCCTTCTTCTGCTTCTTCTGCTGCGCCCTCCAGACTTCACCTTCTCCTTCTCCTTCTTCTGCTTCTTCTGCTTCACACTCCAGACTTCACCTTCTCCTTCTCCTTCTTCTGCTTCTTCTGATTCACCCTCCAGACTTCACCTTCTCCTTCTCCTTCTTCTGCTTCTTCTGATTCACCCTCCAGACTTCACCTTCTCCTTCTCCTTCTTCTACTTCTTCTGATTCACCCTCCAGACTTCATCTTCTCCTTCTCCTTCTTCTGCTTCTTCTGATTCACCCTCCAGACTTCACCTTCTCCTTCTCCTTCTTCTGTTTCTTCTGATTCACCCTCCAGACTTCATCTTCTCCTTCCCCTTCTTCTACTTCTTCTGATTCACCCTCCAGTCTTCACCTTCTCCTTCTCCTTCTTCTGCTTCTTCTGCTTCACCCTCCAGACTTCACCTTCTCCTTCTCTTTCTTCTGCTTCTTCTGATTCACCCTCCAGACTTCACCTTCTCCTTCTCCTTCTTCTGATTCTTCTGATTCACCCTCCAGACTTCACCTTCTCCTTCTCCTTCTTCTGCTTCTTCTGATTCACCCTCCTGACTTCACCTTCTCCTTCTCCTTCTTCTGCTTCTTCTGATTCACCCTCCTGACTTCACCGTCTCCTTCTCCTTCTTCTACTTCTTCTGCTTCACCCTCCAGACTTCACCTTCTCCTTCTCCTTCTTCTACTTCTTCTGCTTCACCCCCCTGACTTCACCTTCTCCTTCTCCTTCTTCTGCTTCTTCTGATTCGCCCTCCTAACTTCACCTTCTCCTTCTCCTTCTTCTGCTTCTTCTGATTCACCCTCCTGACTTCACCTTCTCCTTCTCCTTCTTCTGCTTCTTCTGATTCACCCTCCAGACTTCACGTTCTCCTTCTCCTTCTTCTGCTTCTTCTGATTCACCCTCCAGACTTCACCTTCTCCTTCTCCTTCTTCTGCTTCTTCTGATTCACCCCCCAGACCTCACCTTCTCCTTCTTCTACTTCTTCTGATTCACCCTCCAGACTTCATCTTCTCCTTCTCCTTCTTCTGCTTCTTCTGATTCACCCTCCAGACTTCAGTTTCTCCTTCTCCTTCTTCTACTTCTTCTGATTCACCCTCCAGTCTTCACCTTCTCCTTCTCCTTTTTCTGCTTCTTCTGCTTCACCCTCCAGACTTCACCTTCTCCTTCTCTTTCTTCAGCTTCTTCTGATTCACCCTCCAGACTTCACCTTCTCCTTCTCCTTCTTCTGATTCTTCTGATTCACCCTCCAGACTTCACCTTCTCCTTCTCCTTCTTCTGCTTCTTCTGATTCACCCTCCAGACTTCACCTTCTCCTTCTCCTTCTTCTACTTCTTCTGATTCACCCTCCAGACTTCACCTTCTCCTTCTCCTTCTTCTACTTCTTCTGATTCACCCTCCAGACTGCACCATCTCCTTCTCCTTCTTCTGCTTCTTCTGATTCACCCTCCAGACTTCACCTTCTCCTTCTCCTTTTTCTGCTTCTTCTGATTCACCCTCCACACTTCACCTTCTCCTTCTCCTTCTTCTGCTTCTTCTGATACACCCTTCAGACTTCACCTTCTCCTTCTTCTGCTTCTTCTGATTCACCCTCCAGACCTCACCTTCTCCTTCTCCTTCTTCTACTTCTTCTGATTCACCCTCCAGACTTCATCTTCTCCTTCTCCTTCTTCTGCTTCTTCTGATTCACCCACCAGACTTCACCATCTCCTTCTCCTTCTTCTGCTTCTTCTGATTCACCCTCCAGACTTCACCTTCTCCTTCTCCTTCTTCTACTTCTTCTGATTCACCCTCCAGACTTCACCTTCTCCTTCTCCTTCTTCTACTTCTTCTGATTCACCCTCCAGACTTCACCTTCTCCTTCTCCTTCTTCTGCTTCTTCTGATTCACCCTCCAGACTTCACCTTCTCCTTCTCCTTCTTCTGCTTCTTCTGCTTCACCCTCCTGGCTTCTTCTGATTCACCCTCCAGACTTCACCTTCTCCTTCTCCTTCGTCTACTTCTTCTGATTCACCCTCCAGACTTCACCTTCTCCTTCTCCTTCTTCTGCTTCTTCTGATTCACCCTCCAGACTTCACCTTCTCCTTCTCCTTCTTCTACTTCTTCTGATTCACCCTCCAGACTTCACCTTCTCCTTCTCTTTCTTCTGCTTCTTCTGATTCACCCTCCAGACTTCACCTTCTCCTTCTCCTTCTTCTGATTCTTCTGATTCACCCTCCAGACTTCACCTTCTCCTTCTCCTTCTTCTGCTTCTTCTGATTCACCCTCCTGACTTCACCTTCTCCTTCTCCTTCTTCTACATCTTCTGATTCACCCTCCTGACTTCACCTTCTCCTTCTCCTTCTTCTACTTCTTCTGCTTCACCCTCCAGACTTCACCTTCTCCTTCTCCTTCTTCTACTTCTTCTGATTCACCCTCCAGACTTCACCTTCTCCTTCTCCTTCTTCTACTTCTTCTGATTCACCCTCCAGACTTCACCTTCTCCTTCTCCTTCTTCTACTTCTTCTGATTCACCCTCCAGACTTTACCTTCTCCTTCTCATTCTTCTGCTTCTTCTGATTCACCCTCCAGACATCACCTTCTCCTTCTCCTTATTCTGCTTCTTCTGAATCACCCTCCAGACTTCACCTTCTCCTTCTCCTTCTTCTGCTTCTTCTGATTCACCCTCCAGACTTCACCTTCTCCTTCTCCTTCTTCTGCTTCTTCTGATTCACCCTCCAGACTTCACCTTCTCCTTCTCCTTCTTCTACTTCTTCTGATTCACCCTCCAGACTTCACCTTCTCCATCTCCTTCTTCTGCTTCTTCTGATTCACCCTCCAGACTTCACCTTCTCCTTCTCCTTCGTCTACTTCTTCTGATTCACCCTCCAGACTACACCTTCTCCTTCTCCTTCTTCTACTTCTTCTGATTCACCCTCCAGTCTTCACCTTCTCCTTCTCCTTCTTCTGTTTCTTCTGCTTCACCCTCCAGACTTCACCTTCTCCTTCTCTTTCTTCTGCTTCTTCTGATTCACCCTCCAGACTTCACCTTCTCCTTCTCCTTCTGATTCTTCTGATTCACCCTCCAGACTTCACCTTCTCCTTCTCCTTCTTCTGCTTCTTCTGATTCACCCTCCTGACTTCACCTTCTCCTTCTCCTTCTTCTACTTCTTCTGATTCACCCTCCAGACTTCACCTTCTCCTTCTCCTTCTTCTGCTTCTTCTGATTCACCCTCCAGACTTCACCTTCTCCTTCTCCTTCTTCTGAATCTTCTGATTTACCCTCCAGACTTCACCTTCTCCTTCTCCATCTTCTGCTTCTTCTGATTCACCCTCCTGACTTCACCTTCTCCTTCTCCTTCTTCTACTTCTTCTGATTCACCCTCCTGACTTCACCTTCTCCTTCTCCATCTTCTACTTCTTCTGCTTCACCCTCCAGACTTCAACTTCTCCTTCTCCTTCTTCTACTTCTTCTGATTCACCCTCCAGACTTCACCTTCTCCTTCTCCTTCTTCTGCTTCTTCTGATTCACCCTCCAGACTTCACCTTCTCCTTCTCCTTCTTCTGCTTCTTCTGATTCACCCTCCAGACTTCACCTTCTCCTTCTCCTTCTTCTACTTCTTCTGATTCACCCTCCAGACTTCACCTTCTCCTTCTCCGTCTTCTGCTTCTTCTGATTCACCCTCCAGACTTCACCTTCTCCTTCTCCTTCGTCTACTTCTTCTGATTCACCCTCCAGACTACACCTTCTCCTTCTCCTTCTTCTACTTCTTCTGATTCACCCTCCAGACTTCACCTTCTCCTTCTCCTTCTTCTGTTTCTTCTGATTCACCCTCCAGACTTCATCTTCTCCTTCTCCTTCTTCTACTTCTTCTGATTCACCCTCCAGACTTCACCTTCTCCTTCTCCTTCTTCTACTTCTTCTGATTCACCCTCCAGACTTCATCTTCTCCTTCTCCTTCTTCTACTTCCTCTGATTCACCCTCCAGACTTCACCTTCTCCTTCTCCTTCTTCTGCTTCTTCTGATTCACCCTCCAGACTTCACCTTCTCCTTCTCCTTATTCTGCTTCTTCTGATTCACCCTCCAGACTTCACCTTCTCCTTCTCCTTCTTCTACTTCTTCTGATTCACCCTCCAGACTTCACCTTCTCCTTCTCCTTCTTCTGCTTCTTCTGATTCACCCTCCAGACTTCACCTTCTCCTTCTCCTTCGTCTACTTCTTCTGATTCACCCTCCAGACTACACCTTCTCCTTCTCCTTCTTCTACTTCTTCTGATTCACCCTCCAGACTTCACCTTCTCCTTCTCCTTCTTCTGTTTCTTCTGATTCACCCTCCAGACTTCATCTTCTCCTTCTCCTTCTTCTACTTCTTCTGATTCACCCTCCAGACTTCACCTTCTCCTTCTCCTTCTTCTACTTCTTCTGATTCACCCTCCAGACTTCATCTTCTCCATCTCCTTCTTCTACTTCTTCTGATTCACCCTCCAGACTTCACCTTCTCCTTCTCCTTCTTCTGCTTCTTCTGATTCACCCTCCAGACTTCACCTTCTCCTTCTCCTTATTCTGCTTCTTCTGATTCACCCTCCAGACTTCACCTTCTCCTTCTCCTTCTTCTGCTTCTTCTGATTCACCCTCCAGACTTCACCTTCTCCTTCTCCTTCTTCTGCTTCTTCTGATTCACCCTCCAGACTTCACCTTCTCCTTCTCCTTCTTCTACTTCTTCTGATTCACCCTCCAGACTTCACCTTCTCCTTCTCCTTCTTCTGCTTCTTCTGATTCACCCTCCAGACTTCACCTTCTCCTTCTCCTTCGTCTACTTCTTCTGATTCACCCTCCAGACTACACCTTCTCCTTCTCCTTCTTCTACTTCTTCTGATTCACCCTCCAGACTTCACCTTCTCCTTCTCCTTCTTCTGTTTCTTCTGATTCACCCTCCAGACTTCATCTTCTCCTTCTCCTTCTTCTACTTCTTCTGATTCACCCTCCAGACTTCACCTTCTCCTTCTCCTTCTTCTACTTCTTCTGATTCACCCTCCAGACTTCATCTTCTCCTTCTCCTTCTTCTGCTTCTTCTGATTCACCCTCCAGACTTCACCTTCTCCTTCTCCTTCTTCTGCTTCTTCTGATTCACCCTCCAGACTTCAACTTCTCCTTCTCCTTCTTCTACTTCTTCTGATTCACCCTCCAGACTTCACGTTCTCCTTCTCCTTCTTCTACTTCTTCTGATTCACCCTCCAGTCTTCACCTTCTCCTTCTCCTTCTTCTGTTTCTTCTGCTTCACCCTCCAGACTTCACCTTCTCCTTCTCTTTCTTCTGCTTCTTCTGATTCACCCTCCAGACTTCACCTTCTCCTTCTCCTTCTTCTGATTCTTCTGATTCACCCTCCAGACTTCACCTTCTCCTTCTCCTTCTTCTGCTTCCTCTGATTCACCCTCCTGACTTCACCTTCTCCTTCTCCTTCTTCTACTTCTTCTGATTCACCCTCCTGACTTCACCTTCTCCTTCTCCTTCTTCTACTTCTTCTGCTTCACCCTCCAGACTTCACCTTCTCCTTCTTCTACTTCTTCTGATTCACCCTCCAGACTTCACCTTCTCCTTCTCCTTCTTCTGCTTCTTCTGATTCACCCTCCAGACTTCACCTTCTCATTCTCCTTCTTCTGCTTCTTCTGCTGCGCCCTCCAGACTTCACCTTCTCCTTCTCCTTCTTCTGCTTCTTCTGCTTCACACTCCAGACTTCACCTTCTCCTTCTCCTTCTTCTGCTTCTTCTGCCTCGCCCTCCAGACTTCACCTTCTCCTTCTCCTTCTTCTGCTTCTTCTGATTCACCCTCCAGACTTCACCTTCTCCTTCTCCTTCTTCTACTTCTTCTGATTCACCCTCCAGACTTCACCTTCTCCTTCTCCTTCTTCTGCTTCTTCTGATTCACCCTCCAGACTTCACCTTCTCATTCTCCTTCTTCTGCTTCTTCTGCTGCGCCCTCCAGACTTCACCTTCTCCTTCTCCTTCTTCTGCTTCTTCTGCTTCACACTCCAGACTTCACCTTCTCCTTCTCCTTCTTCTGCTTCTTCTGATTCACCCTCCAGACTTCACCTTCTCCTTCTCCTTCTTCTGCTTCTTCTGATTCACCCTCCAGACTTCACCTTCTCCTTCTCCTTCTTCTACTTCTTCTGATTCACCCTCCAGACTTCATCTTCTCCTTCTCCTTCTTCTGCTTCTTCTGATTCACCCTCCAGACTTCACCTTCTCCTTCTCCTTCGTCTACTTCTTCTGATTCACCCTCCAGACTACACCTTCTCCTTCTCCTTCTTCTACTTCTTCTGATTCACCCTCCAGACTTCACCTTCTCCTTCTCCTTCTTCTGCTTCTTCTGATTCACCCTCCAGACTTCACCTTCTCCTTCTCCTTCTTCTACTTCTTCTGATTCACCCTCCAGTCTTCACATTCTCCTTCTCCTTCTTCTGTTTCTTCTGCTTCAGCCTCCAGACTTCACCTTCTCCTTCTCTTTCTTCTGATTCTTCTGATTCACCCTCCAGACTTCACCTTCTCCTTCTCCTTCTTCTGATTCTTCTGATTCACCCTCCAGACTTCACCTTCTCCTTCTCCTTCTTCTGCTTCTTCTGATTCACCCTCCTGGCTTCACCTTCTCCTTCTCCTTCTTCTACTTCTTCTGATTCACCCTCCTGACTTCACCGTCTCCTTCTCCTTCTTCTCCTTTTTCTGCTTAACCTCCAGACTTCACCTTCTCCTTCTCCTTCTTCTACCTCTTCTGATTCACCCTCCAGACTTCACCTTCTCCTTCTCCTTCTTCTGCTTCTTCTGATTCACCCTCCAGACTTCACCTTCTCCTTCTCCTTATTCTGCTTCTTCTGATTCACCCTCCAGACTTCACCTTCTCCTTCTCCTTATTCTGCTTCTTCTGATTCACCCTCCTGACTTCACCTTCTCCTTCTCCTTCTTCTGCTTCTTCTGATTCACCCTCCAGACTTCACCTTCTCCTTCTCCTTCTTCTACTTCTTGTGATTCACCCTCCAGACTTCACCTTCTCCTTCTCCTTCTTCTGCTTCTTCTGATTCACCCTCCAGACTTCACCTTCTCCTTCTCCTTATTCTGCTTCTTCTGATTCACCCTCCAGACTTCACCTTCTCCTTCTCCTTCTTCTGCTTCTTCTGATTCACTCTCCAGACTTCACCTTCTCCTTCTCCTTCTTCTGCTTCTTCTGATTCATCCTCCAGACATCACCTTCTCCTTCTTCTGCTTTTTCTGATTCACCCTCCAGACTTCACCTTCTCCTTCTCCTTCTTCTACTTCTTCTGATTCACCCTCCAGACTTCACCTTCTCCTTCTCTTTCTTCTGCTTCTTCTGATTCACCCTCCAGACTTCACCTTCTCCTTCTCCTTCTTCTGATTCTTCTGATTCACCCTCCAGACTTCACCTTCTCCTTCTCCTTCTTCTACTTCTTCTGATTCACCCTACAGACTTCACCTTCTCCTTCTCCTTCTTCTGCTTCTTCTGATTCACCCTCCAGACTTCACCTTCTCCTTCTCCTTTTTCTGCTTCTTCAGTTTCACCCTCCAGACTTCACCTTCTCCTTCTCCTTCTTCTGCTTCTTCTGATTCACCCTCCAGACTTCACCTTCACCTTCTCCTTCTTCTGCTTCTTCTGATTCACCCTCCAGACTTCACCTTCTCCTTCTCCTTCTTCTACTTCTTCTGATTCACCCTCCAGACTTCACCTTCTCCTTCTCCTTCTTCTGCTTCTTCTGATTCACCCTCCAGACTTCACCTTCTCCTTCTCCTTCGTCTACTTCTTCTGATTCACCCTCCAGACTACACCTTCTCCTTCTCCTTCTTCTACTTCTTCTGATTCACCCTCCAGACTTCACCTTCTCCTTCTCCTTCTTCTGTTTCTTCTGATTCACCCTCCAGACTTCACCTTCTCCTTCTCCTTCTTCTACTTCTTCTGATTCAGCCTCCAGACTTCACTTTCTCCTTCTCCTTCTTCTACTTCTTCTGATTCACCCTCCAGACTTCATCTTCTCCTTCTCCTTCTTCTCCTTCTTCTGATTCACCCTCCAGACTTCACCTTCTCCTTCTCCTTCTTCTGCTTCTTCTGATTCACCCTCCAGACTTCACCTTCTCCTTCTCCTTCTTCTACTTCTTCTGATTCACCCTCCAGACTTCACCTTCTTCTTCTCCTTATTCTGCTTCTTCTGTTTCACCCTCCAGACTTCACCTTCTCCTTCTCCTTCTTCTGCTTCTTCTGATTCACCCTCCAGACTTCACCTTCTCCTTCTCCTTCTTCTGCTTCTTCTGATTCACCCTCCAGACTTCACCTTCTCCTTCTCCTTCTTCTACTTCTTCTGATTCACCCTCCAGACTTCACCTTCTCCTTCTCCTTCTTCTGCTTCTTCTGATTCACCCTCCAGACTTCACCTTCTCCTTCTCCTTCGTCTACTTCTTCTGATTCACCCTCCAGACTACACCTTCTCCTTCTCCTTCTTCTACTTCTTCTGATTCACCCTCCAGACTTCACCTTCTCCTTCTCCTTCTTCTGTTTCTTCTGATTCACCCTCCAGACTTCACCTTCTCCTTCTCCTTCTTCTACTTCTTCTGATTCAGCCTCCAGACTTCACCTTCTCCTTCTCCTTCTTCTACTTCTTCTGATTCACCCTCCAGACTTCATCTTCTCCTTCTCCTTCTTCTCCTTCTTCTGATTCACCCTCCAGACTTCACCTTCTCCTTCTCCTTCTTCTGCTTCTTCTGATTCACCCTCCAGACTTCACCTTCTCCTTCTCCTTCTTCTGCTTCTTCTGCTTCACCCTCCTGACTTCACCTTCTCCTTCTCCTTCTTCTACTTCTTCTGCTTCACCCCCCTGACTTCACCTGCTCCTTCTCCTTCTTCTGCTTCTTCTGATTCACCCTCCAGACTTCACCTTCTCCTTCTCCTTCTTCTGCTTCTTCTGATTCACCCTCCAGACTTCACCTTCTCCTTCTCCTTCTTCTACTTCTTCTGATTCACCCTCCAGACTTCACCTTCTCCTTCTCCTTCTTCTGCTTCTTCTGATTCACCCTCCAGACTTCATCTTCTCCTTCTCCTTTGTCTACTTCTTCTGATTCACCCTCCAGACTACACCTTCTCCTTCTCCTTCTTCTACTTCTTCTGATTCACCCTCCAGACTTCACCTTCTCCTTCTCCTTCTTCTGTTTCTTCTGATTCACCCTCCAGACTTCATCTTCTCCTTCTCCTTCTTCTACTTCTTCTGATTCACCCTCCAGACTTCACCTTCTCCTTCTCCTTATTCTGCTTCTTCTGATTCACCCTCCAGACTTCACCTTCTCCTTCTCCTTCTTCTGCTTCTTCTGATTCACCCTCCAGACTTCACCTTCTCCTTCTCCTTCTTCTGCTTCTTCTGATTCACCCTCCAGACTTCACCTTCTCCTTCTCCTTCTTCTACTTCTTCTGATTCACCCTCCAGACTTCACCTTCTCCTTCTCCTTCTTCTGCTTCTTCTGATTCACCCTCCAGACTTCACCTTCTCCTTCTCCTTCGTCTACTTCTTCTGATTCACCCTCCAGACTACACCTTCTCCTTCTCCTTCTTCTACTTCTTCTGATTCACCCTCCAGACTTCACCTTCTCCTTCTCCTTCTTCTGTTTCTTCTGATTCACCCTCCAGACTTCATCTTCTCCTTCTCCTTCTTCTACTTCTTCTGATTCACCCTCCAGACTTCACCTTCTCCTTCTCCTTCTTCTACTTCTTCTGATTCACCCTCCAGACTTCATCTTCTCCTTCTCCTTCTTCTGCTTCTTCTGATTCACCCTCCAGACTTCACCTTCTCCTTCTCCTTCTTCTGCTTCTTCTGATTCACCCTCCAGACTTCAACTTCTCCTTCTCCTTCTTCTACTTCTTCTGATTCACCCTCCAGACTTCACCTTCTACTTCTCCTTCTTCTACTTCTTCTGATTCACCCTCCAGTCTTCACCTTCTCCTTCTCCTTCTTCTGTTTCTTCTGCTTCACCCTCCAGACTTCACCTTCTCCTTCTCTTTCTTCTGCTTCTTCTGATTCACCCTCCAGACTTCACCTTCTCCTTCTCCTTCTTCTGATTCTTCTGATTCACCCTCCAGACTTCACCTTCTCCTTCTCCTTCTTCTGCTTCTTCTGATTCACCCTCCTGACTTCACCTTCTCCTTCTCCTTCTTCTACTTCTTCTGATTCACCCTCCTGACTTCACCTTCTCCTTTTCCTTCTTCTACTTCTTCTGCTTCACCCTCCAGACTTCACCTTCTCCTTCTTCTACTTCTTCTGATTCACCCTCCAGACTTCACCTTCTCCTTCTCCTTCTTCTGCTTCTTCTGATTCACCCTCCAGACTTCACCTTCTCATTCTCCTTCTTCTGCTTCTTCTGCTGCGCCCTCCAGACTTCACCTTCTCCTTCTCCTTCTTCTGCTTCTTCTGCTTCACACTCCAGACTTCACCTTCTTCTTCTCCTTCTTCTGCTTCTTCTGCCTCGCCCTCCAGACTTCACCTTCTCCTTCTCCTTCTTCTGCTTCTTCTGATTCACCCTCCAGACTTCACCTTCTCCTTCTCCTTCTTCTACTTCTTCTGATTCACCCTCCAGACTTCACCTTCTCCTTCTCCTTCTTCTGCTTCTTCTGATTCACCCTCCAGACTTCACCTTCTCATTCTCCTTCTTCTGCTTCTTCTGCTGCGCCCTCCAGACTTCACCTTCTCCTTCTCCTTCTTCTGCTTCTTCTGCTTCACACTCCAGACTTCACCTTCTCCTTCTCCTTCTTCTGCTTCTTCTGATTCACCCTCCAGACTTCACCTTCTCCTTCTCCTTCTTCTGCTTCTTCTGATTCACCCTCCAGACTTCACCTTCTCCTTCTCCTTCTTCTACTTCTTCTGATTCACCCTCCAGACTTCATCTTCTCCTTCTCCTTCTTCTGCTTCTTCTGATTCACCCTCCAGACTTCACCTTCTCCTTCTCCTTCGTCTACTTCTTCTGATTCACCCTCCAGACTACACCTTCTCCTTCTCCTTCTTCTACTTCTTCTGATTCACCCTCCAGACTTCACCTTCTCCTTCTCCTTCTTCTGCTTCTTCTGATTCACCCTCCAGACTTCACCTTCTCCTTCTCCTTCTTCTACTTCTTCTGATTCACCCTCCAGTCTTCACATTCTCCTTCTCCTTCTTCTGTTTCTTCTGCTTCAGCCTCCAGACTTCACCTTCTCCTTCTCTTTCTTCTGATTCTTCTGATTCACCCTCCAGACTTCACCTTCTCCTTCTCCTTCTTCTGATTCTTCTGATTCACCCTCCAGACTTCACCTTCTCCTTCTCCTTCTTCTGCTTCTTCTGATTCACCCTCCTGGCTTCACCTTCTCCTTCTCCTTCTTCTACTTCTTCTGATTCACCCTCCTGACTTCACCGTCTCCTTCTCCTTCTTCTCCTTTTTCTGCTTAACCTCCAGACTTCACCTTCTCCTTCTCCTTCTTCTACCTCTTCTGATTCACCCTCCAGACTTCACCTTCTCCTTCTCCTTCTTCTGCTTCTTCTGATTCACCCTCCAGACTTCACCTTCTCCTTCTCCTTATTCTGCTTCTTCTGATTCACCCTCCAGACTTCACCTTCTCCTTCTCCTTATTCTGCTTCTTCTGATTCACCCTCCTGACTTCACCTTCTCCTTCTCCTTCTTCTGCTTCTTCTGATTCACCCTCCAGACTTCACCTTCTCCTTCTCCTTCTTCTACTTCTTGTGATTCACCCTCCAGACTTCACCTTCTCCTTCTCCTTCTTCTGCTTCTTCTGATTCACCCTCCAGACTTCACCTTCTCCTTCTCCTTATTCTGCTTCTTCTGATTCACCCTCCAGACTTCACCTTCTCCTTCTCCTTCTTCTGCTTCTTCTGATTCACTCTCCAGACTTCACCTTCTCCTTCTCCTTCTTCTGCTTCTTCTGATTCATCCTCCAGACATCACCTTCTCCTTCTTCTGCTTTTTCTGATTCACCCTCCAGACTTCACCTTCTCCTTCTCCTTCTTCTACTTCTTCTGATTCACCCTCCAGACTTCACCTTCTCCTTCTCTTTCTTCTGCTTCTTCTGATTCACCCTCCAGACTTCACCTTCTCCTTCTCCTTCTTCTGATTCTTCTGATTCACCCTCCAGACTTCACCTTCTCCTTCTCCTTCTTCTGCTTCTTCTGATTCACCCTCCTGACTTCACCTTCTCCTTCTCCTTCTTCTACTTCTTCTGATTCACCCTCCTGACTTCACCTTCTCCTTCTCCTTCTTCTACTTCTTCTGCTTCACCCTCCAGACTTCACCTTCTCCTTCTCCTTCTTCTACTTCTTCTGATTCACCCTCCAGACTTCACCTTCTCCTTCTCCTTCTTCTACTTCTTCTGATTCACCCTACAGACTTCACCTTCTCCTTCTCCTTCTTCTGCTTCTTCTGATTCACCCTCCAGACTTCACCTTCTCCTTCTCCTTTTTCTGCTTCTTCAGTTTCACCCTCCAGACTTCACCTTCTCCTTCTCCTTCTTCTGCTTCTTCTGATTCACCCTCCAGACTTCACCTTCACCTTCTCCTTCTTCTGCTTCTTCTGATTCACCCTCCAGACTTCACCTTCTCCTTCTCCTTCTTCTACTTCTTCTGATTCACCCTCCAGACTTCACCTTCTCCTTCTCCTTCTTCTGCTTCTTCTGATTCACCCTCCAGACTTCACCTTCTCCTTCTCCTTCGTCTACTTCTTCTGATTCACCCTCCAGACTACACCTTCTCCTTCTCCTTCTTCTACTTCTTCTGATTCACCCTCCAGACTTCACCTTCTCCTTCTCCTTCTTCTACTTCTTCTGATTCACCCTCCAGACTTCACCTTCTCCTTCTCCTTCTTCTGCTTCTTCTGATTCACCCTCCAGACTTCACCTTCTCCTTCTCCTTCGTCTACTTCTTCTGATTCACCCTCCAGACTACACCTTCTCCTTCTCCTTCTTCTACTTCTTCTGATTCACCCTCCTGACTTCACCTTCTCCTTCTCCTTCTTCTGCTTCTTCTGATTCACCCTCCAGACTTCACCTTCTCCTTCTCCTTCTTCTGCTTCTTCTGATTCACCCTCCAGACTTCACCTTCTCCTTCTCCTTCTTCTACTTCTTCTGATTCACCCTCCAGACTTCACCTTCTCCTTCTCCTTCTTCTACTTCTTCTGATTCACCCTCCAGACTTCACCTTCTCCTTCTCCTTCTTCTGCTTCTTCTGATTCACCCTCCAGACTTCACCTTCTCCTTCTTCTTATTCTGCTTCTTCTGATTCACACTCCAGACTTCACCTTCTCCTTCTCCTTCTTCTGCTTCTTCTGATTCACCCTCCAGACTTCACCTTCTCCTTCTCCTTCTTCTGCTTCTTCTGATTCATCCTCCAGACTTCACCTTCTCCTTCTTCTTCTTCTACTTCTTCTGATTCACCCTCCAGACTTCACCTTCTCCTTCTCGTTCTTCTGCTTCTTCTGATTCACCCTCCAGACTTCACCTTCTCCTTCTCCTTCGTCAACTTCTTCTGATTCACCCTCCAGACTACACCTTCTCCTTCTCCTTCTTCTACTTCTTCTGATTCACCCTCCAGACTTCACCTTCTCCTTCTCGTTCTTCTGCTTCTTCTGATTCACCCTCCAGACTTCACCTTCTCCTTCTCCGTCTTTTACTTCTTCTGATCCACCCTCCAGACTTCACCATCTCCTTCTCCTTCTTCTACTTCTTCTGATTCACCCTCCAGACTTCACCTTCTCCTTCTCCTTCTTCTACTTCTTCTGCTTCTCCCTCCAGACGTCACCTTCTCCTTCTCCTTCTTCTGCTTCTTCTGATTCACCCTCCAGACTTCACCTTCTCCTTCTCCTTCTTCTACTTGTTCTGATTCACCCTCCAGACTTCACCTTCTCCTTCTCCTTCTTCTACTTCTTCTGATTCACCCTCCAGACTTCACCTTCTCCTTCTCCTTCTTCTACTTCTTCCGATTCACCCTCCTGACTTCACCTTCTCCTTCTCCTTCTTCTGCTTCTTCTGCTTCACCCTCCTGATTTCACCTTCTCCTTCTCCTTCTTCTACTTCTTCTGATTCACACTCCTGACTTCACCTTCTCCTTCTCCTTCTTCAACTTCTTCTGATTCACCCTCCAGACTTCACCTTCTCCTTCTCCTTCTTCTGCTTCTTCTGCTTCACCCTCCAGACTTCACCTTCTCCTTCTCCTTCTTCTGCTTCTTCTGCTTCACTCTCCTGACTTCACCTTCTCCTTCTCCTTCTTCTACTTCTTCTGATTCACCCTCCAGACTTCACCTTCTCCTTCTCCTTCTTCTGCTTCTTCTGCTGCGCCCTCCAGACTTCACCTTCTCCTTCTCCTTCTTCTGCTTCTTCTTATTCACCCTCCAGACTTCACCTTCTCCTTCTCCTTCTTCTGCTTCTTCTGATTCACCCTCCAGACTTCACCTTCTCCTTCTCCTTCTTCTGCTTCTTCTGCTTCACCCTCCAGACTTCACCTTCTCCTTCTCCTTCTTCTGCTTCTTCTGCTTCACCCTCCTGACTTCACCTTCTCCTTCTCCTTCTTCTACTTCTTCTGATTCACCCTCCAGACTTCACCTACTCCTTCTCCTTCTTCTGCTTCTTCTGCTTCACCCTCCAGACTTCACCTTCTCCTTCTCCTTCTTCTGCTTCTTCTGCTTCGCCCTCCAGACTTCACCTTCTCCTTCTCCTTCTTCTGCTTCTTCTGCTTCACTCTCCTGACTTCACCTTCTCCTTCTCCTTCTTCTACTTCTTCTGATTCACCCTCCAGACTTCACCCTCTCCTTCTGCTTCTTCTGCTTCTTCTGCTTCACCCTCCAGACTTCACCTTCTCTTTCTCCTTCTTCTGCTTCTTCTGCTGCGCCCTCCAGACTTCACCTTCTCCTTTTCCTTCTTCTGCTTCTTCTGATTCACCCTCCAGACTTCACCTTCTCCTTCTCCTTCTTCTACTTCTTCTGATCCACCCTCCTGACTTCACCTTCTCCTTCTCCTTCTTCTGCTTCTTCTGCTTCACCCTCCAGACTTCACCTTCTCCTTCTCCTTCTTTTGCTTCTTCTGCTTCACCCTCCAGACTTCACCTTCTCCTTCTCCTTCTTCTGCTTCTTCTGATTCACCCTCCAGACTTCACCTTCTCCTTCTCCTTATTCTGCTTCTTCTGTTTCACCCTCCAGACTTCACCTTCTCCTTCTCCTTCTTCTGCTTCTTCTGATTCACCCTCCAGACTTCACCTTCTCCTTCTCCTTCTTCTGCTTCGTCTGATTCACCCTCCAGACTTCGCCTTCTCCTTCTCCTTCTTCTACTTCTTCTGTTTCACCCTCCAGTCTTCACCTACTCCTTCTCCTTCTTCTGTTTCTTCTGCTTCACCCTCCAGACTTCACCTTCTCCTTCTCTTTCTTCTGCTTCTTCTGATTCACCCTCCAGACTGCATCTTCTCCTTCTCCTTCTTCTGATTCTTCTGATTCACCCTCCAGACTTCACCTTCTCCTTCTCCTTCTTCTGCTTCTTCTGATTCACCCTCCTGACTTCACCTTCTTCTTCTCCTTCTTCTACTTCTTCTGCTTCACCCTCCAGACTTCACCTTCTCCTTCTCCTTCTTCTACTTCTTCTGATTCACCCTCCAGACTTCACCTTCTCCTTCTCCTTCTTCTGCTTCTTCTGATTCACCCTCCAGACTTCACCTTCTCCTTCTTCTTATTCTGCTTCTTCTGATTCACCCTCCAGACTTCACCTCCTCCTTCTCCTTCTTCTGCTTCTTCTGATTCACCCTCCTGACTTCACCTTCTCCTTCTCCTTCTTCTACTTCTTCTGATTCACCCTCCAGAGTTCACCTTCTCCTTCTCCTTCTTCTACTTCTTCTGATTCACCCTCCAGACTTCACCTTCTCCTTCTCCTTCTTCTACTTCTTCTGAATCATCCTCCAGACTTCACCTTCTCCTTCTCCTTCTTCTGCTTCTTCTGATTCACCCTCCAGACTTCACCTTCTCCTTCTCCTTATTCTGCTTCTTCTGATTCACCCTCCAGACTTCACCTTCTCCTTCTCCTTCTTCTGCTTCTTCTGATTCACCCTCCAAACTTCACCTTCTCCTTCTCCTTCTTCTGCTTCTTCTGATTCACCCTCCAGACTTCACCTTCTCCTTCTCCTTCTTCTACTTCTTCTGATTCACCCTCCAGACTTCATCTTCTCCTTCTCCTTCTTCTGCTTCTTCTGATTCACCCTCCAGACTTCACCTTCTCCTTCTCCTTCGTCTACTTCTTCTGATTCACCCTCCAGACTACACCTTCTCCTTCTCCTTCTTCTACTTCTTCTGATTCACCCTCCAGACTTCACCTTCTCCTTCTCCTTCTTCTGCTTCTTCTGATTCACCCTCCAGACTTCACCTTCCCCTTCTCCTTCTTCTACTTCTTCTGATTCACCCTCCAGACCTCACCCTCTCCTTCTCCTTCTCCTTCTTCTACTTCTTCTGATTCACCCTCCAGTCTTCACCTTCTCCTTCTCCTTCTTCTGCTTCTTCTGATTCACCCTCCAGACTTCAGCTTCTCCTTCTCCTTCTTCTACTTCTTCTGATTCACCCTCCAGACTTCACCTTCTTCTTCTCCTTATTCTGCTTCTTCTGTTTCACCCTCCAGACTTCACCTTCTCCTTCTCCTTCTTCTGCTTCTTCTGATTCACCCTCCAGACTTCACCTTCTCCTTCTCCTTCTTCTGCTTCTTCTGATTCACCCTCCAGACTTCACCTTCTCCTTCTCCTTCTTCTACTTCTTCTGATTCACCCTCCAGACTTCACCTTCTCCTTCTCCTTCTTCTGCTTCTTCTGATTCACCCTCCAGACTACACCTTCTCCTTCTCCTTCTTCTACTTCTTCTGATTCACCCTCCAGACTTCACCTTCTCCTTCTCCTTCTTCTGTTTCTTCTGATTCACCCTCCAGACTTCACCTTCTCCTTCTCCTTCTTCTACTTCTTCTGATTCAGCCTCCAGACTTGACCTTCTCCTTCTCCTTCTTCTACTTCTTCTGATTCACCCTCCAGACTTCATCTTCTCCTTCTCCTTCTCCTTCTTCTGATTCACCCTCCAGACTTCACCTTCTCCTTCTCCTTCTTCTGCTTCTTCTGATTCACCCTCCAGACTTCACCTTCTCCTTCTCCTTCTTCTGCTTCTTCTGCTTCACCCTCCTGACTTCACCTTCTCCTTCTCCTTCTTCTACTTCTTCTGCTTCACCCCCCTGACTTCACCTGCTCCTTCTCCTTCTTCTGCTTCTTCTGATTCACCCTCCTAACTTTACCTTCTGCTTCTCCTTCTTCTGCTTCTTCTGATTCACCCTCCTGACTTCACCTTCTCCTTCTCCTTCTTCTGCTTCTTCTAATTCACCCTCCAGACTTCACCTTCTCCTTCTCCTTCTTCTGCTTCTTCTGATTCACCCTCCAGACTTCACCTTCTCCTTCTCCTTCTTCTGCTTCTTCTGATTCACCCTCCTAACTTCACCTTCTCCTTCTCCTTCTTCTGCTTCTTCTGATTCACCCTCCTGACTTCACCTTCTCCTTCTCCTTCTTCTGCTTCTTCTGATTCACCCTCCAGACTTCACCTTCTCCTTCTCCTTCTTCTGCTTCTTCTGATTCACCCTCCAGACTTCACCTTCTCCTTCTCCTTCTTCTGCTTCTTCTGATTCACACTCCAGACCTCACCTTCTCCTTCTACTTCTTCTACTTCTTCTGATTCACCCTCCAGACTTCATCTTCTCCTTCTCCTTCTTCTGCTTCTTCTGATTCACCCTCCAGACTTCACCTTCTCCTTCTCCTTCTTCTGCTTCTTCTGATTCACCCTCCAGACTTCACCTTCTCCTTCTCCTTCTTCTACTTCTTCTGATTCGCCCTCCAGACCTCACCTTCTCCTTCTCCTTCTTCTACTTCTTCTGATTCACCCTCCAGTCTTCACCTTCTCCTTCTCCTTCTTCTGTTTCTTCTGCTTCACCCTCCAGAATTCACCTTCTCCTTCACTTTCTTCTGCTTCTTCTGATTCACCCTCCAGACTTCACCTTCTCCTTCTCCTTCTTCTGATTCTTCTGATTCACCCTCCAGACTTCACCTTCTCCTTCTCCTTCTTCTGCTTCTTCTGATTCACCCTCCTGACTTCACCTTCTCCTTCTCCTTCTTCTACTTCTTCTGATTCACCCTCCTGACTTCACCTTCTCCTTCTCCTTCTTCTACTTCTTCTGCTTCACCCTCCAGACTTCACCTTCTCCTTCTCCTTCTTCTACTGCTTCTGATTCAACCTCCAGACTTCACCTTCTCCTTCTCCTTCTTCTACTTCTTCTGATTCACCCTCCAGACTTCACCTTCTCCTTCTCCTTCTTCTACTTCTTCTGATTCACCCTCCAGACTTCACCTTCTCCTTCTCCTTCTTCTGCTTCTTCTGATTCACCCTCCAGACTTCACCTTCTCCTTCTTCTTATTCTGCTTCTTCTGATTCACACTCCAGACTTCACCTTCTCCTTCTCCTTCTTCTGCTTCTTCTGATTCACCCTCCGGACTTCACCTTCTCCTTCTCCTTCTTCTGCTTCTTCTGATTCATCCTCCAGACTTCACCTTCTCCTTCTCCTTCTTCTACTTCTTCTGATTCACCCTCCAGACTTCACCTTCTCCTTCTCGTTCTTCTGCTTCTTCTGATTCACCCTCCAGACTTCACCTTCTCCTCCTCCTTCGTCAACTTCTTCTGATTCACCCTCCAGACTACACCTTCTCCTTCTCCTTCTTCTACTTCTTCTGATTCACCCTCCAGACTTCACCTTCTCCTTCTCGTTCTTCTGCTTCTTCTGGTTCACCCTCCAGACTTCACCTTCTCCTTCTCCGTCTTCTACTTCTTCTGATTCACCCTCCAGACTTCACCTTCTCCTTCTCCTTCTTCTACTTCTTCTGATTCACCCTCCAGACTTCACCTTCTCCTTCTCCTTCTTCTACTTCTTCTGCTTCTCCCTCCAGACGTCACCTTCTCCTTCTCCTTCTTCTACTTCTTCTGATTCACCCTCCAGACTTCACCTTCTCCTTCTCCTTCTTCTATTTCTTCCGATTCACCCTCCTGACTTCACCTTCTCCTTCTCCTTCTTCTGCTTCTTCTGCTTCACCCTCCTGACTTCACCTTCTCCTTCTCCTTCTTCTACTTCTTCTGATTCACCCTCCTGACTTCACCTTCTCCTTCTCCTTCTTCTGCTTCTTCTGCTTCACCCTCCAGACTTCACCTTCTCCTTCTCCTTCTTCTGCTTCTTCTGCTTCACTCTCCTGACTTCACCTTCTCCTTCTCCTTCTTCTACTTCTTCTGATTCACCCTCCAGACTTCACCTTCTCCTTCTCCTCCTTCTGCTTCTTCTGCTGCGCCCTCCAGACTTCACCTTCTCCTTCTCCTTCTTCTGCTTCTTCTTATTCACCCTCCAGACTTCACCTTCTCCTTCTCCTTCTTCTGCTTCTTCTGATTCACCCTCCAGACTTCACCTTCTCCTTCTCCTTCTTCTGCTTCTTCTGCTTCACCCTCCAGACTTCACCTTCTCCTTCTCCTTCTTCTGCTTCTTCTGCTTCACCCTCCTGACTTCACCTTCTCCTTCTCCTTCTTCTACTTCTTCTGATTCACCCTCCAGACTTCACCTACTCCTTCTCCTTCTTCTGCTTCTTCTGCTTCACCCTCCAGACTTCACCTTCTCCTTCTCCTTCTTCTGCTTCTTCTGCTTCGCCCTCCAGACTTCACCTTCTCCTTCTCCTTCTTCTGCTTCTTCTGCTTCACTCTCCTGACTTCACCTTCTCCTTCTCCTTCTTCTACTTCTTCTGATTCACCCTCCAGACTTCACCCTCTCCTTCTGCTTCTTCTGCTTCTTCTGCTTCACCCTCCAGACTTCACCTTCTCTTTCTCCTTCTTCTGCTTCTTCTGCTGCGCCCTCCAGACTTCACCTTCTCCTTTTCCTTCTTCTGCTTCTTCTGATTCACCCTCCAGACTTCACCTTCTCCTTCTCCTTCTTCTACTTCTTCTGATCCACCCTCCTGACTTCACCTTCTCCTTCTCCTTCTTCTGCTTCTTCTGCTTCACCCTCCAGACTTCACCTTCTTCTTCTCCTTCTTTTGCTTCTTCTGCTTCACCCTCCAGACTTCACCTTCTCCTTCTCCTTCTTCTGCTTCTTCTGCTTCACCCTCCTGACTTCACCTTATCCTTCTCCTTCTTCTACTTCTTCTGATTCACCCTCCAGACTTCACCTACTCCTTCTCCTTCTTCTGCTTCTTCTGCTTCACCCTCCAGACTTCACCTTCTCCTTCTCCTTCCTCTGCTTCTTCTGCTTCGCCCTCCAGACTTCACCTTCTCCTTCTCCTTCTTCTGCTTCTTCTGCTTCACTCTCCTGACTTCACCTTCTCCTTCTCCTTCTTCTACTTCTTCTGATTCACCCTCCAGACTTCACCCTCTCCTTCTCCTTCTTCTGCTTCTTCTGCTTCACCCTCCAGACTTCACCTTCTCCTTCTCCTTCTTCTGCTTCTTCTGCTTCACCGTCCTGACTTCACCTTCTCCTTCTCCTTCTTCTACTTCTTCTGCTTCACCCCCCTGACTTCACCTGCTATTTCTCCTTCTTCTGCTTCTTCTGATTCACCCTCCAGACTTCACCTTCTCCTTCTCCTTCTTCTGCTTCTTCTGATTCACCCTCCAGACTTCACCTTCTCCTTCTCCTTCTTCTGCTTCTTCTGATTCACCCTCCAGACCTCACCTTCTCCTTCTCCTTCTTCTACTTCTTCTGATTCACCCTCCAGACTTCATCTTCTCCTTCTCCTTCTTCTACTTCTTCTGATTCACCCTACAGACTTCACCTTCTCCTTCTCCTTCTTCTGCTTCTTCTGATTCACCCTCCAGACTTCACCTTCTCCTTCTCCTTATTCTGCTTCTTCTGTTTCACCCTCCAGACTTCACCTTCTCCTTCTCCTTCTTCTGCTTCTTCTGATTCACCCTCCAGACTTCACCTTCTCCTTCTCCTTCTTCTGCTTCGTCTGATTCACCCTCCAGACTTCACCTTCTCCTTCTCCTTCTTCTACTTCTTCTGATTCACCCTCCAGTCTTCACCTACTCCTTCTCCTTCTTCTGTTTCTTCTGCTTCACCCTCCAGACTTCACCTTCTCCTTCTCTTTCTTCTGCTTCTTCTGATTCACCCTCCAGACTTCATCTTCTCCTTCTCCTTCTTCTGATTCTTCTGATTCACCCTCCAGACTTCACCTTCTCCTTCTCCTTCTTCTGCTTCTTCTGATTCACCCTCCTGACTTCACCTTCTTCTTCTCCTTCTTCTAATTCTTCTGCTTCACCCTCCAGACTTCACCTTCTACTTCTCCTTCTTCTACTTCTTCTGATTCACCCTCCAGACTTCACCTTCTCCTTCTCCTTCTTCTGCTTCTTCTTATTCACCCTCCAGACTTCACCTTCTCCTTCTCCTTATTCTGCTTCTTCTGATTCACCGTCCAGACTTCACCTCCTCCTTCTCCTTCTTCTGCTTCTTCTGATTCACCCTCCAGACTTCACCTTCTCCTTCTCCTTCTTCTGCTTCTTCTGATTCACCCTCCAGACTTCACCTTCTCCTTCTCCTTCTTCTACTTCTTCTGATTCACCCTCCAGACTTCACCTTCTCCTTCTCTTTCTTCTGCTTCTTCTGATTCTCCCTCCAGACTTCACCTTCTCCTTCTCCTTCTTCTGATTCTTCTGATTCACCCTCCAGACTTCACCTTCTCCTTCTCCTTCTTCTGCTTCTTCTGATTCACCCTCCTGACTTCACCTTCTCCTTCTCCTTCTTCTACTTCTTCTGATTCACCCTCCAGAGTTCACCTTCTCCTTCTCCTTCTTCTACTTCTTCTGATTCACCCTCCAGACTTCACCTTCTCCTTCTCCTTCTTCTACTTCTTCTGAATCATCCTCCAGACTTCACCTTCTCCTTCTCCTTCTTCTGCTTCTTCTGATTCACCCTCCAGACTTCACCTTCTCCTTCTCCTTATTCTGCTTCTTCTGATTCACCCTCCAGACTTCACCTTCTCCTTCTCCTTCTTCTGCTTCTTCTGATTCACCCTCCAGACTTCACCTTCTCCTTCTCCTTCTTCTGCTTCTTCTGATTCACCCTCCAGACTTCACCTTCTACTTCTCCTTCTTCTACTTCTTCTGATTCACCCTCCAGACTTCATCTTCTCCTTCTCCTTCTTCTGCTTCTTCTGATTCACCCTCCAGACTTCACCTTCTCCTTCTCCTTCGTCTACTTCTTCTGATTCACCCTCCAGACTACACCTTCTCCTTCTCCTTCTTCTACTTCTTCTGATTCACCCTCCAGACTTCACCTTCTCCTTCTCCTTCTTCTGCTTCTTCTGATTCACCCTCCAGACTTCACCTTCTCCTTCTCCTTCTTCTACTTCTTCTGATTCACCCTCCAGACCTCACCTTCTCCTTCTCCTTCTTCTACTTCTTCTGATTCACCCTCCAGTCTTCACATTCTCCTTCTCCTTCTTCTGTTTCTTCTGCTTCAGCCTCCAGACTTCACCTTCTCCTTCTCTTTCTTCTGATTCTTCTGATTCACCCTCCAGACTTCACCTTCTCCTTCTCCTTCTTCTGATTCTTCTGATTCACCCTCCAGACTTCACCTTCTCCTTCTCCTTCTTCTGCTTCTTCTGATTCACCCTCCTGGCTTCACGTTCTCCTTCTCCTTCTTCTACTTCTTCTGATTCACCCTCCTGACTTCACCGTCTCCTTCTCCTTCTTCTCCTTTTTCTGCTTAACCTCCAGACGTCACCTTCTCCTTCTCCTTCTTCTACCTCTTCTGATTCACCCTCCAGACTTCACCTTCTCCTTCTCCTTCTTCTGCTTCTTCTGATTCACCCTCCAGACTTCACCTTCTCCTTCTCCTTATTCTGCTTCTTCTGATTCACCCTCCAGACTTCACCTTCTCCTTCTCCTTATTCTGCTTCTTCTGATTCATCCTCCAGACATCACCTTCTCCTTCTCCTTCTTCTGCTTCTTCTGATTCACCCTCCAGACTTCACCTTCTCCTTCTCCTTCTTCTACTTCTTCTGATTCACCCTCCAGACTTCACCTTCTCCTTCTCTTTCTTCTGCTTCTTCTGATTCACCCTCCAGACTTCACCTTCTCCTTCTCCTTCTTCTATTTCTTCCGATTCACCCTCCTGACTTCACCTTCTCCTTCTCCTTCTTCTGCTTCTTCTGCTTCACCCTCCTGACTTCACCTTCTCCTTCTCCTTCTTCTACTTCTTCTGATTCACCCTCCTGACTTCACCTTCTCCTTCTCCTTCTTCTGCTTCTTCTGCTTCACCCTCCAGACTTCACCTTCTCCTTCTCCTTCTTCTGCTTCTTCTGCTTCACTCTCCTGACTTCACCTTCTCCTTCTCCTTCTTCTACTTCTTCTGATTCACCCTCCAGACTTCACCTTCTCCTTCTCCTCCTTCTGCTTCTTCTGCTGCGCCCTCCAGACTTCACCTTCTCCTTCTCCTTCTTCTGCTTCTTCTTATTCACCCTCCAGACTTCACCTTCTCCTTCTCCTTCTTCTGCTTCTTCTGATTCACCCTCCAGACTTCACCTTCTCCTTCTCCTTCTTCTGCTTCTTCTGCTTCACCCTCCAGACTTCACCTTCTCCTTCTCCTTCTTCTGCTTCTTCTGCTTCACCCTCCTGACTTCACCTTCTCCTTCTCCTTCTTCTACTTCTTCTGATTCACCCTCCAGACTTCACCTACTCCTTCTCCTTCTTCTGCTTCTTCTGCTTCACCCTCCAGACTTCACCTTCTCCTTCTCCTTCTTCTGCTTCTTCTGCTTCGCCCTCCAGACTTCACCTTCTCCTTCTCCTTCTTCTGCTTCTTCTGCTTCACTCTCCTGACTTCACCTTCTCCTTCTCCTTCTTCTACTTCTTCTGATTCACCCTCCAGACTTCACCCTCTCCTTCTGCTTCTTCTGCTTCTTCTGCTTCACCCTCCAGACTTCACCTTCTCTTTCTCCTTCTTCTGCTTCTTCTGCTGCGCCCTCCAGACTTCACCTTCTCCTTTTCCTTCTTCTGCTTCTTCTGATTCACCCTCCAGACTTCACCTTCTCCTTCTCCTTCTTCTACTTCTTCTGATCCACCCTCCTGACTTCACCTTCTCCTTCTCCTTCTTCTGCTTCTTCTGCTTCACCCTCCAGACTTCACCTTCTTCTTCTCCTTCTTTTGCTTCTTCTGCTTCACCCTCCTGACTTCACCTTATCCTTCTCCTTCTTCTACTTCTTCTGATTCACCCTCCAGACTTCACCTACTCCTTCTCCTTCTTCTGCTTCTTCTGCTTCACCCTCCAGACTTCACCTTCTCCTTCTCCTTCCTCTGCTTCTTCTGCTTCGCCCTCCAGACTTCACCTTCTCCTTCTCCTTCTTCTGCTTCTTCTGCTTCACTCTCCTGACTTCACCTTCTCCTTCTCCTTCTTCTACTTCTTCTGATTCACCCTCCAGACTTCACCCTCTCCTTCTCCTTCTTCTGCTTCTTCTGCTTCACCCTCCAGACTTCACCTTCTCCTTCTCCTTCTTCTGCTTCTTCTGCTTCACCGTCCTGACTTCACCTTCTCCTTCTCCTTCTTCTACTTCTTCTGCTTCACCCCCCTGACTTCACCTGCTATTTCTCCTTCTTCTGCTTCTTCTGATTCACCCTCCAGACTTCACCTTCTCCTTCTCCTTCTTCTGCTTCTTCTGATTCACCCTCCAGACTTCACCTTCTCCTTCTCCTTCTTCTGCTTCTTCTGATTCACCCTCCAGACCTCACCTTCTCCTTCTCCTTCTTCTACTTCTTCTGATTCACCCTCCAGACTTCATCTTCTCCTTCTCCTTCTTCTACTTCTTCTGATTCACCCTACAGACTTCACCTTCTCCTTCTCCTTCTTCTGCTTCTTCTGATTCACCCTCCAGACTTCACCTTCTCCTTCTCCTTATTCTGCTTCTTCTGTTTCACCCTCCAGACTTCACCTTCTCCTTCTCCTTCTTCTGCTTCTTCTGATTCACCCTCCAGACTTCACCTTCTCCTTCTCCTTCTTCTGCTTCGTCTGATTCACCCTCCAGACTTCACCTTCTCCTTCTCCTTCTTCTACTTCTTCTGATTCACCCTCCAGTCTTCACCTACTCCTTCTCCTTCTTCTGTTTCTTCTGCTTCACCCTCCAGACTTCACCTTCTCCTTCTCTTTCTTCTGCTTCTTCTGATTCACCCTCCAGACTTCATCTTCTCCTTCTCCTTCTTCTGATTCTTCTGATTCACCCTCCAGACTTCACCTTCTCCTTCTCCTTCTTCTGCTTCTTCTGATTCACCCTCCTGACTTCACCTTCTTCTTCTCCTTCTTCTAATTCTTCTGCTTCACCCTCCAGACTTCACCTTCTACTTCTCCTTCTTCTACTTCTTCTGATTCACCCTCCAGACTTCACCTTCTCCTTCTCCTTCTTCTGCTTCTTCTTATTCACCCTCCAGACTTCACCTTCTCCTTCTCCTTATTCTGCTTCTTCTGATTCACCGTCCAGACTTCACCTCCTCCTTCTCCTTCTTCTGCTTCTTCTGATTCACCCTCCAGACTTCACCTTCTCCTTCTCCTTCTTCTGCTTCTTCTGATTCACCCTCCAGACTTCACCTTCTCCTTCTCCTTCTTCTACTTCTTCTGATTCACCCTCCAGACTTCACCTTCTCCTCCTCTTTCTTCTGCTTCTTCTGATTCTCCCTCCAGACTTCACCTTCTCCTTCTCCTTCTTCTGATTCTTCTGATTCACCCTCCAGACTTCACCTTCTCCTTCTCCTTCTTCTGCTTCTTCTGATTCACCCTCCTGACTTCACCTTCTCCTTCTCCTTCTTCTACTTCTTCTGATTCACCCTCCAGAGTTCACCTTCTCCTTCTCCTTCTTCTACTTCTTCTGATTCACCCTCCAGACTTCACCTTCTCCTTCTCCTTCTTCTACTTCTTCTGAATCATCCTCCAGACTTCACCTTCTCCTTCTCCTTCTTCTGCTTCTTCTGATTCACCCTCCAGACTTCACCTTCTCCTTCTCCTTATTCTGCTTCTTCTGATTCACCCTCCAGACTTCACCTTCTCCTTCTCCTTCTTCTGCTTCTTCTGATTCACCCTCCAGACTTCACCTTCTCCTTCTCCTTCTTCTGCTTCTTCTGATTCACCCTCCAGACTTCACCTTCTACTTCTCCTTCTTCTACTTCTTCTGATTCACCCTCCAGACTTCATCTTCTCCTTCTCCTTCTTCTGCTTCTTCTGATTCACCCTCCAGACTTCACCTTCTCCTTCTCCTTCGTCTACTTCTTCTGATTCACCCTCCAGACTACACCTTCTCCTTCTCCTTCTTCTACTTCTTCTGATTCACCCTCCAGACTTCACCTTCTCCTTCTCCTTCTTCTGCTTCTTCTGATTCACCCTCCAGACTTCACCTTCTCCTTCTCCTTCTTCTACTTCTTCTGATTCACCCTCCAGACCTCACCTTCTCCTTCTCCTTCTTCTACTTCTTCTGATTCACCCTCCAGTCTTCACATTCTCCTTCTCCTTCTTCTGTTTCTTCTGCTTCAGCCTCCAGACTTCACCTTCTCCTTCTCTTTCTTCTGATTCTTCTGATTCACCCTCCAGACTTCACCTTCTCCTTCTCCTTCTTCTGATTCTTCTGATTCACCCTCCAGACTTCACCTTCTCCTTCTCCTTCTTCTGCTTCTTCTGATTCACCCTCCTGGCTTCACGTTCTCCTTCTCCTTCTTCTACTTCTTCTGATTCACCCTCCTGACTTCACCGTCTCCTTCTCCTTCTTCTCCTTTTTCTGCTTAACCTCCAGACGTCACCTTCTCCTTCTCCTTCTTCTACCTCTTCTGATTCACCCTCCAGACTTCACCTTCTCCTTCTCCTTCTTCTGCTTCTTCTGATTCACCCTCCAGACTTCACCTTCTCCTTCTCCTTATTCTGCTTCTTCTGATTCACCCTCCAGACTTCACCTTCTCCTTCTCCTTATTCTGCTTCTTCTGATTCACCCTCCTGACTTCACCTTCTCCTTCTCCTTCTTCTGCTTCTTCTGATTCACCCTCCAGACTTCACCTTCTCCTTCTCCTTCTTCTACTTCTTCTGATTCACCCTCCAGACTTCACCATCTCCTTCTCCTTCTTCTGCTTCTTCTGATTCACCCTCCAGACTTCACCTTCTCCTTCTCCTTATTCTGCTTCTTCTGATTCACCCTCCAGACTTCACCTTCTCCTTCTCCTTCTTCTGCTTCTTCTGATTCACTCTCCAGACTTCACCTTCTCCTTCTCCTTCTTCTGCTTCTTCTGATTCATCCTCCAGACATCACCTTCTCCTTCTCCTTCTTCTGCTTCTTCTGATTCACCCTCCAGACTTCACCTTCTCCTTCTCCTTCTTCTACTTCTTCTGATTCACCCTCCAGACTTCACCTTCTCCTTCTCTTTCTTCTGCTTCTTCTGATTCACCCTCCAGACTTCACCTTCTCCTTCTCCTTCTTCTGATTCTTCTGATTCACCCTCCAGACTTCACCTTCTCCTTCTCCTTCTACTGCTTCTTCTGATTCACCCTCCTGACTTCACCTTCTCCTTCTCCTTCTTCTACTTCTTCTGATTCACCCTCCTGGACTTCACCTTCTCCTTCTCCTTCTTCTACTTCTTCTGCTTCACCCTCCAGACTTCACCTTCTCCTTCTCCTTCTTCTACTTCTTCTGATTCACCCTCCAGACTTCACCTTCACCTTCTCCTTCTTCTACTTCTTCTGATTCACCCTACAGACTTCACCTTCTCCTTCTCCTTCTTCTGCTTCTTCTGATTCACCCTCCAGACTTCACCTTCTCCTTCTCCTTATTCTGCTTCTTCTGTTTCACCCTCCAGACTTCACCTTCTCCTTCTCCTTCTTCTGATTCTTCTGATTCACCCTCCAGACTTCACCTTCTCCTTCTCCTTCTTCTGCTTCTTCTGATTCACCCTCCAGACTTCACCTTCTCCTTCTCCTTCTTCTACTTCTTCTGATTCACCCTCCAGACTTCACCTTCTCCTTCTCCTTCTTCTGCTTCTTCTGATTCACCCTCCAGACTTCAACTTCTCCTTCTCCTTCGTCTACTTCTTCTGATTCACCCTCCAGACTTCACCTTCTCCTTCTCCTTCTTCTACTTCTTCTGATTCACCCTCCAAACTTCATCTTCTCCTTCTCCTTCTTCTCCTTCTTCTGATTCACCCTCCAGACTTCACCTTCTCCTTCTCCTTCTTCTGCTTCTTCTGATTCACCCTCCAGACTTCACCTTCTCCTTCTCCTTCTTCTACTTCTTCTGATTCACCCTCCAGACTTCACCTTCTTCTTCTCCTTATTCTGCTTCTTCTGTTTCACCCTCCAGACTTCACCTTCTCCTTCTCCTTCTTCTGCTTCTTCTGATTCACCCTCCAGACTTCACCTTCTCCTTCTCCTTCTTCTGCTTCTTCTGATTCACCCTCCAGACTTCACCTTCTCCTTCTCCTTCTTCTACTTCTTCTGATTCACCCTCCAGAATTCACCTTCTCCTTCTCCTTCTTCTGCTTCTTCTGATTCACCCTCCAGACTTCACCTTCTCCTTCTCCTTCGTCTACTTCTTCTGATTCACCCTCCAGACTACACCTTCTCCTTCTCCTTCTTCTACTTCTTCTGATTCACCCTCCAGACTTCACCTTCTCCTTCTCCTTCTTCTGTTTCTTCTGATTCACCCTCCAGACTTCACCTTCTCCTTCTCCTTCTTCTACTTCTTCTGATTCAGCCTCCAGACTTCACCTTCTCCTTCTCCTTCTTCTACTTCTTCTGATTCACCCTCCAGACTTCATCTTCTCCTTCTCCTTCTTCTCCTTCTTCTGATTCACCCTCCTGACTTCACCTTCTCCTTCTCCTTCTTCTGCTTCTTCTGATTCATCCTCCAGACATCACCTTCTCCTTCTCCTTCTTCTGCTTCTTCTGATTCACCCTCCAGACTTCACCTTCTCCTTCTCCTTCTTCTACTTCTTCTGATTCACCCTCCAGACTTCACCTTCTCCTTCTCTTTCTTCTGCTTCTTCTGATTCACCCTCCAGACTTCACCTTCTCCTTCTCCTTCTTCTGATTCTTCTGATTCACCCTCCAGACTTCACCTTCTCCTTCTCCTTCTACTGCTTCTTCTGATTCACCCTCCTGACTTCACCTTCTCCTTCTCCTTCTT